>NW_006399752.1:5725935-5740180 GCF_000299155.1 Elephantulus edwardii
GCTACAGGTGGTGATTTACCAGAATTGCTGAGTCAACCCGAGGGCAGGTCAGTAGTGATGCAGCTCCCGCCGGGCTGCAGCTCCCAGCCCCACCGGCTGTAGTGCATCTTTTTACCACTAAGCATAGTAGAGTTCCTCCAGCAATCGGGTGATGAGACTATCCACGTTCAGCTCCCCGTCCGCCATCTTGTCAGCTACACTCCCGACTCACTCTTTTTAATCAATATAGATTTCTTAAAGGCAGTGCATCCAGAGTCCTCTGATCTCCATGCTCTGGAACAAAGAGCGTTTGCAGTTGCACGTGCAGGAGACATTGGGCTGCCCGGCGGCAGTGCTGTTGACCCCCATCAGATGGTGCATGGGCCGGGCTGCGCCGCTGGCATCTATGCTTTTTAAGACTTTATAGAGACCCTTGACAAATTTACCCCAAACAATAAGCCTTTTAAAGAAAAGATTGGATTTAGGGAAAGTATTAGTTCCAAAAAGTGTCTAGTTAGCAAATTTTTAGCACTTCAGGAAATCAAGTATGAGCAATCTCCTGAAGTAGGTGCTGAATAAAGAACTAAAAGCTGCCATGTGAGATTGTGAGGATGTGATGCCAAAGCAGACTCAAGGTCAAAATGGGTTTGAGGCAACGGAACAAGTCAGAATTACCATTTGTTATACACAAGCTGCAGTGCAACAGGATGACAATGTGATGGTAAGTAGGGGCATTGCTCTTTGCCCAGAAGAAAAATTCCCAAATCTCACATTATTTTCCTTATAAAATCCATTCTGCCCTAGTAATAAAATATATTTATTAAGATATAATTAGAAGCTAAAATGCTCAGAAGTATAGTTTGCATGAAAACACCTTCCATAGGCAGAGTTTATGATCTCCTCACTGGCTAAAAACATGAACTATGAGAAATTTTTATCCCATGGCCTTTTTTACTTCTGCTTTGAAAATTTTCTGAGAAATCATAAAAGGGAAAGAATCTACAGAAAGATATAATTTCTCATCAGATGTCTGATGAAAAACAAGGAAAACAGCACATTTAGTGTTACTGACAGAGGGCAAGTCTGGAGCACCTACAATTGAAAAGCAGAAATATGTTTTTGCTCCCAGGAATACAATTACATAAAAATATTGGAAGGGGCATTTTTCTTTGATTAAATACCTACTAAACAAATTGCTTGTTCTGCAACTTTTTTAAAATGACATTCATGGACTCTTCAGTTGTAAAAGTTCAACATGTAGCCAAAGCCAAGTGACTATGTACCACCAACTATTCCAGAATCATAGAACTTTAATGCCCTCCCCTATTTCCCACCCCACAAAAAAAAATAAAGAGAAAGAAAAGTATTTCCCCAACACCCCACAGAGGCTGAGCTTAACTCCTGGCAAGACATGCAAATCATAGTCACTTAAAAATTTTTTTAAAAAAATATAATAATTTATGTTTACCTCTGCAAACTTCAAGGCATTTATCCAGCATTCTTGCAGGGTTCAAAGTAAAGCCAAAAGGTGCATAGCATGCTAAAATTTTTTATGTGTGTAGAAATGAAGGGTCCAATTTAAGATTGGGTAATGTTTGTGGCATAAAAACAAATTCTCTGACCTGATAGAGCATTGCATCTCTCTCACAAATATATACGTAGAGAAATTTAGTATATCCATGTATGTCAAATGCAGGTTAAGATAACAGGGCATTTTTTTCAAGGTGTTTTCTAATAAAAGGAGACTGAATCCCTGGGGACTTGAGACAGAAAGCAGGAAGTAACTGCTTTTGTTCTGTGGGCTGATTAAGAAATGTCCGATTTTGAGAGAGTGTAGTATGAATGGGTTTTCTTGTTTTGTTGATTATTTGAGACTTTTTAACAAGCAGTTCATGAAAGAAGCTGTTAGACTCAACATAGAATAGAGAAACTAAAATATCTTTAATCTGGATTTCTGCCCTGCTTAGATTTTAAAAGTATAAGCATGGATTGCCAATTCCACTTGATGTAAATAAACTTTTTATATATAATATATATAATTTATTCTTACTGTATCGGTCCAGGTTCAGAAACTTGTGGTAGGCCAGTTCCAGATAGTTTCATTTCACCTATAAACTGTATCACTTTTACTGATATTGTAATTTTCAAATGTCTGATATGTTTATAGATGTGCCCTGCATTTAGTCTGCCTTGTTCCTGTTTTGATTTTTGTTGAGTCTCCTGCCTGCTTGCCCAAAGCTAGGATGCTTCAGGCCCATGTACAATTGAAATCAGAGGCATCCTTGAGCTTTAAATCACTGAACAAACTGGAAAATGCAACACGCCATATACTGAAGTAAAAGGTCTATTTCTGTGTGTGATTTTTTTTTAAATAAAATATTTTTTAAGCTTAAAAAAAAAGAATTACCATTTGTGATTTTATGTGGAGTTTCATATTCCTTGAAACTTAAACCATAGGATCTACACTTTGGAGAACAATTTCATTCTAAATTCTACCAAAGTTTGGCTGAGTTGATGACAAGAACAGTGAATAAGTGTTTGCATAAATCCTGGGATGTTGTTGTTGTTGTTGTTGTTGTTGCTGTTGTTATGTGCCATCAAGCCACTTATAATTTCATAGCAATCGTATGTACAACAGCCCCAAACCCTGCTCTACCCTATGCCAACCTCACTGTCTCGGACACAACCACTCCCACTACCCCAGTCATCTACTCGAACCATCTCATCGAGGGTCTTCCTCTACTGTGCTGTCTCTCAACTCTCCCAAACATGATCTCCCCCTCCAGGGACCAGTAGCTCCTTGCAACATGCCCAAAGTATGTCAGACAAAGCTTCAGATCCTTTCCTCCAAGGAGCAGCCAGGTTACAGAAGTCCATGGTATAATCAACATTCTTCTCCAGCACCACAGCTCAAAGGCATCAATTCTCTTTCTATCATACCTAGTCACTGTCCAGCTCTCTGACACATAGCACGCAACTGCAAAGACTATGGCCCGAATCAGGCGCACCTTAGTCTCCAGCCTGATATTGTGGCTCTTCAGTACTCTGGAGAGGCCTCCAACAGCTGACTTTCCCAATGCAATTTGTATCTTGATTTTCTGGCCACCGGCAACAAGAATGTTGACTCTGGAGTCAAGCAAACTAAAACTGTTAACTATCTCAATCACTTTACCATCCGTACTGATGCTGCCAATTGGCCCAGCGGTGAGAATCTTTGTTTTTTTGATGTTGAGCTTCAATTCATATTGAAGGCTGCAGTCCTTGACCTTGTGCAGCAAATGTTTCAGGTCCCCCTCAGTTTCAGCAATCAAGGTTGATGGATAACAAAAATTTAAAACAAGAACAAAAAAATTAAAAAAAACCCAAAAAACAAACAAACAAAAAAACACCAAAGAAACCAGCAAACAACAATATAGAAAAAGAAGAAAACTGATACTACAGATTTGAGTTTAGATTGTTGGGGTTTTTTTGCTTCAGGCCAAGCTAACTTTTAAAGAAACTAGAGTTGTCCCACTGGGCAACAAAGCACACTTCAAAGAATCCCCTTTGGAATCAATTAGTGCCTGCAAATATGCATCTAAAGAGTCACTCAAAGATATCTGACAAGTAAATACTTAAATTCAGTGAGGACCCATGCTATAGCACCAAGAAGAAGTATGTGTGTGTTTGTTTTTCTAAATGCTATTACAATGGCACTAAGCATTTGAAAAAAATGAATGAAAACAGTTCTGGTGAGCTAGAGTATTTTATCATCTCTAAATCTCTCTTCCAGCTATTTATATCCCCTCCATATATAAAAAAGGAATAACCAAATCAAGCTGGGTGCGCATTATATTCTAATTGTAAATCAAGTGGAGTTCTTTATTGAAATCATGCAGTTCTTTTCACAGGGAAGACTAGTCTTTATTGTATGCTTACTGTTTCTCAGGTACTTTATATCCTCATTTTACAAGTTAGAAAACTGAGTCAGGAATTCTGCTTGAATCTGGGTGCTCCAAAGTATGTACACTTTCTGTTAAAGTAGCAGTAAAAATCGCCTCCAGGGAAAAATACTTTGATGCTTAAAGATGATTTTATCATATCTTCATATCAATATTTTCCCTGAAGGACTCCAATAATAATGCAAGTCACAGGGAAAGTCATTTAAAGTACAGAGTTAGTATTTGGGTTTAAAAAAGGCTGTATAAATCCATCTCATTTTAGAAGTATTTGAGGAAAGAATAATGGGCATATATAATAGCACATAAGCACCTTAGAAGACTTAGATATATTGTACGTACTAATTATAGCTCAGACGTAACCATAGGCTCCTTTATAAATCCAGGGGCTGCCAACCTACTATAGCAGTATTCTCTTCCAACTATGCCTGATTGAAATGTGTAATTATTAAAGCTATCAAATCGATTTGAGTTAAAGAAAACCACATTGCAAATTTTATGGCCATAAATTTTGTAATGCACATAGGACAGGCTAACATGAAAAAAAAATTGGTTGCTTTAAGAGAAAAGGGGGGGAAATTCAGCTTATAATATAGTATTCTAAAACCTAACAAAGGTTTAGTAAGAGTACTTAACTCAATTATTGTATAAATAAGCACTCCCACAGGAAGGAACTTAGTTATGGTTACAATGAAATCTTAAATAATAAAAATAAAGGCTTTAAAACTGGTACCAATTCTTTGGAAGCTACTGAGAAAAGGTCTATTACATTACAACATGAATCCTAGAATAGTATTTAAGGAGCCAGTCTTCCTCCACAATGCACATCACATCTCAAAATCACCTGTGTTCTCACCAAACCCTAGAGCTACACAAGCCCCTGATCTGTCCTTCAGCTTCGGCCAACAAAAATATCAGCAATAAGTACTGCTAGCTTCCCACCTGCAGTATAGTCTAAATGAAGGTAAATAAGGCATTCATGCAAGAAATTAACACATGGCAGAGAAGAATCCTGAGCTCCAGGGTAAAATTCATTCTGTGTCACATTAACAATCAAAGGATATAACTTCGAATACGAAATTTCCAAACAGTATCTCATTAGTATAACTCAGAACATTCCTCCAGGGATAATTAGAAAAATACATTCTTTTAATCTCATGCTCTTCAGCAAATGATTCACCTCTAGGACTGTATATAGGAGAACTCTAGCATTGGTTTATACTTAGTCATTATTAGCTAACATTAGTCATTATTTAGTTACTCTTTACCCTATGATTTAAAAGACAAGTGAACATTTCACTCTGGAATGTTTTGTTTTCATAAAATGTGGAGTCATCACCCAAGTGTTCATCAATAACAAATTTCAGGCTCTGAAACCACTGAGGCAACTTTTCTAAGGGCTCACCAGCAAGACAGACAAACTAAAGTGTCCATTTTATACCCACATCTAAAGTGATGATGTTAGCAAAAGTCAACCAGCTCTTTTCAAATGCTGCATCTTGTGATGCACTGGGGGCTGGTGTGCAGAGCAAAAGAGTAAAACAATGTCAAAGTCAAGCTAACACTCAAGGACACAATCTGCTGAGGACTTAGGAAGAGGCGGTGCACAGCAGCACTGTATGAGTGGATTTTTAAAATGGGGTGTGTTGCTGTTGTTTTACTGAATGCCTAGAATGCGATAGGAAAGGGATTAATTGATTCCACAGACAAAAGAGGCAATGACAAATGATGTTCTTAGGTTTCCTCCTCTGCCTGGACTCCTTTCTGAAACCTGAGTTGGGGCAAGAAATGCCAAGAGGTGTTGCTTCCACAAGCTATTCACAAGACAGTGTTTGCTGTCAGATGCTATCCAGTCAAGTAGGACTTCTGGTGATTTTATGAACAACAGATCTTAAACCTGTTCAGATCTTGGGTCCATTGTCACAGTTACTGTGTTGATCTAGCCCATTGGGGGTTTTCCTTTCTTTTGCTGACCTTCCACCTTTCCAAGGTACACCCCTCCTAACAACTGCCCAAAGTGAGTGAGGCGAAGCTTCACCATTCTTGCCTCTTATGGAGGACTCTGGTTGCACTTTCTCCGAGACAGATTTGTTCGTACTTTTAGCAGTTTGTGGGGTATTCAGTACTCTTATTCAATACCATCGCTCAAAGGTATCAGTTCTTCTGTCCTCTTTATTCACTGTACTGCTCTCAGATGAAAAGCTGGTGACTGAAAAAACACGTTTAAATCCAGCATAATGTTAGTCTTTAAATGGGCATCACTGGTCTTCACAACTTCGGAGAGGACCCTGACAGCAGACTTTCTGAGTGGAGCGCTGATGGTTTAGTAGTAAAGAGTTGCACTGCCAAACTGAAGTCTGTATAGTTCAAATGCTCCAGTCGCTCAAGTGGAAGAAGATGAGTCTCCTTCTGTGTGATTTTTCTTCTTCTGAAAACTGGCTGGAGCGTCAGTAATGTGTTAGTTCCATCTAACTGGTACATAACAGCAATGCAAGTGGCAGTGGATACAATAAAATAAAACATTCTGGCTATTCTTGTTAATGATTCTGTGATGACGTCATATATTTGTTTCTGAAATTCATTCTTAAAAAAACTATATGATGTTGCTGTTGGTAGATGCCACTGAGTTGTTCCAACTCAATGATTCCTATGTACAAGCAAAAAAAAAAAAAAAAACCATCTCGTCAAGTCTTTCTTTTTCTTTTCTTTTGTTGATCCTACACTTTAGCAAGCATAATGACCTTCTTCCACAACAGGTTCAGCCTGATAGTATGTCCCAAGTACATGAGGAAAAGCCTGGTCATGTTTTTTAGGAAGCATTTTCACTGTTTTTCTGCCAAGACAAATTTTTTTGTTCTGAAAATCCATGGTAAATTCAATAGTCATTATTCAAGAGCACTACTTCATTCTCACTCATTCATTGTTTTTAGATGCCATCAAGTAAACTGCAACTTATAGCAACCCTAGGAACAACATATCTGAATCCTGCTCTGTCCTGTACCACTGTCAAGGTGTCCAATAGGCTCAAACCATTCTTACAGTTTCCATGTCAATCTATCTCATTAAGTATCTTCCACCTTTACTTAATGATCCTCTACCTTTCCTGATATGATTACTATGAAAAAGGAATAATCTTCCCTCACAATATACTCAAAGGATGTATACAACACAGTTTTGTCATGCCCTCTACCTTTTTTAGCATTATATCTTTGTCCAAGGACTTATCCCTCCTGACAACATGTCCAAAGGATGTAAGACAATGTTTCATCATCTGACTTGAAGCAACAAGTTCCTAAGGAGCACTTCCTCCAAGACAAATTTGCTTGTTCTTCTGGCAGTCCATAGGTTATTCAGTGCCCTTTGCCAAAACTACATTTCAAAAGCATAGATTCTTTAGCCACCTTCACTTATTGTGCTTAGTCGTGTGTGTGTGTGTGTGTGTGTAAATCTGGAAATAACATCACTTGGCCAGGCACACCTTAGTCTTCTCAGTGATATCTTTACTTTTTAAAACTTTAAAGAGATCTCTACAGCTGATTTGTCCAATATAATACATGTGAGCATGTGCTGTGAATCTAAGCACAGTGAAATCCTTGCTAGTAGGTATAAATATATTCTGTGCAGCACATGGCTTGCATGCATGTCTCTCTCCTTTTAAGTTGCTGCATGCTCTTAGCAGCAGGATTTGTTTAAGGCTGACTACTGGTCGAAGCCTGACTATTGGGCTAAGGCACTAGCCTTCAACTTAATCCATTGTTTCCTGGATTCTTCAGAGTGAATTCCTCTCACTGTTGTCTCTCTTTCTGCCATTTATCTTCCACTGTAGTAAACACGTTAAGCCTGTCAATTTAGGCAAATATAGGCTGATCCTTCTAGAAAAACAAATACAATGTCCAACAGTGGATATCATAATGCCTGAGTTATGATGATTCTTGGTTCATTCCAGGAAATGACTGAGGCAAGGTGAAGATCTGCAGGAATTTCAGAACTGATAGATGCCGGAGCTTTTCCAGCATCAGGGTTTTGGGGGTGTTTTATTATATACATATTTTTCCTCTCTAAAACCTCTCTCCTTCCTGGTATTTGATAACCCTGTCTTTGAACCCTTACACATGAGCCATATCATGTCTCACCCTCCAGCAGGTTTTCAGAGGCATTAAATCACACCAGAGGATATTAGCCCTTCTTTTTTCCATGGAGCAGCTGAAGGATTCGAGTTGAGTGCCTTTGGGTTAGCAGTACAGAATCAAACTGCCAAAACACCAGATCTCCCTTGGTAAGTCTGCAGCAGTCATTAAATGCAGGCTACCCAACAATTCTGCCCAAAATATTGCAGTTAGGTGCCACTGAGTCAAGTATGATTCACAGTGACCCTATAAACAACAGATCTGAACCTTGTCCTATCCTGTGCCATCCTCATCATCTCTGACACACATGAATATACTGCTGCAATTACCGTGTTAATTAGTCTTGTCTAGGGCCTTCCACTCTTTTGCTGACCCTCCACCTTTCGAAGCATGCTATTCCTGTCCAAAGAACAACATTTCTTAGCAAGATGTACAGAGTTATGGTTTAATGACAACTGCAGATCATTTCACCTCTGAGCTCTTGACTGAAGATTTGCATAGGAAATCAGAATAGAGTGTAAAGTGCTTTTCAAAAACTTCCAAAAATCTGAAACAAACTTTAGCATATGTTTTAATTATATTTATTTTCCCTTTTTACTTCCACTTGGTAAAGGACCAGGTGTGAGTCAGTTCCTGCACATAACAACAACAGTGTTGATCAATTCTCCGTCAATGTTGTCTAAGTCAGTGCTGTTCAAGTCTAAGTCATGGGATTTTAATTAGAAATGACAGTGACTGAAAATAACACAATGCCCAACTAGCTTTAGTGAAAACAAGAAAGGTTTCTTTCCACAGCATGTGACTATTTTCTGGCTAAATTAATAAACAAATGTATCTTTATAAAGTAAGATATTACCAAACATTTCTAGGTTCTTAGGTGATAATTAACCAATTCTTAATACTATTATTTTTCCCCCATAGGTAATAGAAAACTCTTAAGGTATTTAGTATAGTAACTGGATTGATTAATTGCCCAGGAGTGTTCTGAATCTTGAGTTGCCAAATAAAACACTCACATTTAATTATAAGAATAAAGGAAAGATCATCAAAATTAGGACTAGAATACCTGCATTCAAGTTTTAGTTGTGCCTCATACAAACAGAAAGGTCGAAATTTTTCCTGGAAATCAAGATCATGCCACTGACAGCTAAGCTGAAGTTACTATGACATTTTCTTCAGCTCCAAGAGTATAACTTTGGATTCTCTGGAATAAGCTGCAAGGATACTTGAAAGATGAAAAGGGGACTTCTCATGACCCATACAGCCACTGTTAAAACACCCTACAGTGAACAATGAACATAGTATAGATCTCCAAGAACCTAGCCTAAGAAAAGTACAACACAGTATTTTGTAGTGGTGATCCCTTCTTGGCTTATCTCCTAGCTTCAGTCATCTCTTCTAGGTTTTTGTTTGTTTGTTTTTTGCTTTTTAAGGGTGCTTTATTTCTTTTTAAGGTAAAAATGAACTCAAGAAATCAAAAGAAAAATTGCATTGGGAAAAAATCTGAAGTCAAGGACCTTTGAAGTGTTAAAGAGCAAGGATGTCAGCTTATTTTTTAAATATATTAGTTTATTTATAAAATTCAAACACATTGTTTTTCACACCAGATTCTTCCAATTTCCTGGGCCACCTACATCAAACTGTACAACCCATGATTAATACACTATCCCCCCCCACACACACGCAAACATCCTCATCCCTCTGCTTCCATCCTCCTCCCCCATTGGATTCTCATACTAATTCTACAATAATAGTTTTATACAATATTTGTCCTTGTGGGACTGAGTTAGTTCACTCAGCATAATGCTCTCCAGTCCTTCACAAGGTAGTTTATAACTTACAAAATCATTGTTCCTAATGTTGTGTAGTATTCCACTGTGTGAATGTACCATAATTTCTCGATTCATTCGATTGTGGTTGAAAGGATGTCAGTTTAAAGACTAAAGTGAGCCTGGTTCAAGTTATGGCTATTTTCAACTGTTTCCTATGCATCTGAAAGTTGGGTAATGAATAAGGATAAACAGACACGTTGATGCCTTAAATTATGGTGCTGGGGGAGAGTATTGTGTATCCCATGAACTGACAAAAGAACAAAGAATAGGTACAAGAGAAAGTATAACTAGGTTTCTCCTTGGAGTCAAGGATGGTGAAACTTCGTCTCACATATGTGGGACATGTTATTAGGGGAGGCTACTCCTTGGAAAAGGACACCATGCTGGGAGGGGCGGATGGTCAGGGGAAGAAAGGAAGACCCTCAACAAGATGGATTGACACATAACAACAGGCTTGAGCCCATGCTGGAGCTCAAGATGATGGTGCAGGATAGAGAGAGCAAGGTTCAGATCTGCCGTTCACAGAATCACTTGAATTATAAGTGACCCGACAGTACATTACAACTACAGACTAGCTAGCATATAGTAGTCACTGAGCTACTTTGATTTTTCCCCCCAAATTAAATGGGGAAACTTGACTTTGGATTTGTCTTTACCTGTAGATTATATCAACAACAAAAGAGTGTCCATGTTTAGTGAAAAGGTTTACATTTCAGGAAAACTAATAAACCAGGTCAGGCAGAGTTATTTCCACTAGACTAATGATATTAAAGAGCATGTTCTGTTATATAAATTCATTTTGTTCCCCTGTCATTTGCTCCTTCAATTACAGCATCTTAAATTACAAGCACAGTTCAACAAGGTAAAGCATAAAACTTAGTGGCAGAGAAACAAGAACACCATAAGCTACCGTAACACCAGAAGTCTTGTTTAATTCCCGAAAAAAGTAAAAATAATTAATCACAAAGTTCTGTAACCTTTTAAGTATTTATTCCTTTTATATTAGTACTTTCCTTCATTTTGTATCTTCCATAAATCTTAATAAATTGTAGACAAAGATGTCTGGGTTTTTTTGAACATTATATTTTTGTGATAACTGCATGCTATGCATCTTTTTCATTATCCACTACAGAGATATTTCAAAATATAAATTTTATTTTCCTTTAGACATTGGTTCTTAAATGTTTTATGCATTTATTTTAGTCCCACATTTCAATATATAAAAGCAATAACAGTGGTAATTAATGTTTTCCTATTTTACTTCTAGTTTATGCAGAGTAGTCATTTGGTTATCAAATTCATGCAGGATCTGCAATTAGACCCGCTCGGCAGCTGCTCTCTTCTTTTCCTATAATGCGAGTTCCTTTCTTTGGAACTGTTGTTGTCCAATGTGTGTGATACACAATACTCAGAGCACTTTTTTGGAATAAATGTAGCTTTTCTGTCATTGTTCTGGACCACATTTAAGAAGCACTCTATTGAACTCATCAGAGTTAAAATGGTATCGTGTGTGTGTGTGTGTGTGTGTGTGCGCATATGTATATTTGCAATATTGGATTGAGTCAGAAAACTTGTCAATTTGATTGTCACTGCCACACCAGGCTTCCCAGATGTTCAAATGTAGACATGTCATGGCGAGAACTTTGTTCCTTTTCCTTTGTTCTTTACTTTTTATTTTAAACAAAAGATGAAAAAAAGAACAGAACTGCCAGACATGTAGGCTGAGTTTAGAAGAGGCTGTGGTACTAGGGATATTAAACCTAATGTTAGATGGATCTTGGCTGAAAGCAGGGAATACCAGAGGAATGTCTATCTGTGCTTCATTGACTACGCAAAGGCATTTGACTGTGGGCATCACAATAAACTGTGGCTGACTCTCAGAAGAACAGGAATCACACAGGACCAGGAAATAGTGAACAGAACAGAGAAAGAGAACACCACATGGTTTAAAACTGGTAAGGGTGTACACCAAGAATGTGTCCTATCTCCATACCTTTTCAATCTACATGCAAATCAGATTACCTGGGAGGCTGGGCTCTATGAAGAGGAATGTAGCATCCGGATTTGAGGAAGACTCAACAAACTGAAATATGCAAATGATACAACCTTTCTTGCTGAAATGAAGGAGGACCTGAAACACTTGGTGCAGAAGGTCAAAGAATACAGTTGTCAATATGGATTGAAGCTCAACATAAAGAAAACAAAGATTCTCACGACTGGGCCACATGATAATTGGCAGCATCATGATAGATGGGGATGAGATTGAGATTGTTAAATTTTAATTTGCTTGACTCCACAATTAATACTCTTGACATCAGCAGCCAGGAAATCAAAAGATTAATTGCATTGCAAAAGTCTGCTGTCAGGGACATCTACAGAGCACTTATGAGAAATGATGTCAGTCTGGAGACTAAAGTGCGCCTGATCCAGGTCACGATCTTCACAATTATGTGCTATGCATCAGAAAGCTGGTCAATGACTAGGGATGACAGAAGAAGAATTGGTGGCTTTGTGCTGTGGTGTTGAAGAAGAGTGTTGAATATATCATGGACTACTAAGAGAACAAACAAATTTGTCCTGGAGAGGGTGAAGCCAGGCTACTCCATGGAGGCAAGAATTTTTTTAATTTTTTTTTATTAAATTTTATTAGTTTTAATGAACATTTACAGAGATTTTGGGTTTTCATTCATTCATTGTTGCACTGTTTTCTCCACCCTCCTCCCCAGTTCGTTCTTCTTTCCCCCCACCAATGTCTGTTTTAATTGTCCAATTGCCACAGTGCTTGTCAAAGCCAGAATTTCGAAACTCCATCTGACATACCTTGGGCATGTTGCAAGGAAGAACCAGTCCTTGAAGAGGGACGTCATGCTTGGGAGGGTGAAGGGAAAGCACAGGAGAGAAAGCCTCTTGATGAGATAGACTGACTAAGTAACTTGAGTAATGGAGATAGGTATGTTGGAGACAGTAGGGGTGACTCAGGATAGAGCAGGCTTCAGGGCTGCTGTACATAGGATTGCTATGAGTTGCAGGTGACTTAGTGGTACAGAACAACAATATACCAAGTTGGCAACTATGGCTATCTAGCAGTTTCCTCAAGAGATTTATGGCAGATGGGATACAGAGAATATATAGGAAGCTCTAGACATTTATAAATAATACATATCCTATCATCTATATGGTTAGGCAATCTAAGATTTAATATTTGAATTAGCAGGGGATCCTGTGTTAACTCTCTGGAACTGAAAAGTTATCTTTGATATATGTTTAAATGGCACAGAATAATTGAAAAATATATTATTTAAAAAGGCATAAACTATTTTGAGAATGAAACACTTCAAAATTTGATATATTGGAATATATTTCCTTTGGAAACTCTTCTAATGACATGTAACATGATTTTCATTAAGGCTAAACTTAAAGAAAAAAGACTAAACTTAAAAATAATCTACTCCCATACTTTGCACATTCACAGACTCTTAACTGTGTAGTTAGAAGGAGAGTTTACAAGCTATCTAGAAATTATTTAATTCTTTAGATGTAAATTTGATAACAGAAATTATTAAATATCTCTGATTATTTTAATAAATGCATTCTAGAAAAATAACACCATCACAGCTCAAAAGTATCAATTCTCCTTCTGTCATCCTTACTTATTGTCCAGCTTTCAGACGTATAATAAATGATTGAAAAGATCATGGCCTGAATCAGATACATCTAAGTCTTCAAACTGCCATGATTGCTCCTTAGTAATTTAGACAACAGACTTTCCCAATGCAATTCTTGTTGTTTTTAATTGCTGGCGAGTTGAGCACAACTCATAGAGACCTACGAACAAAAGGCCTGAAGTCTTTCTATCACTTATCAAAGTTCATAGAGTTTCCAGAGACATGTGGTTTAGGAAGTGGATGCCACTCCTGCCCTCTTCATCTCCTGACTGCTGCTACCAAAATGTGAATAGTGGAAAAGAGTATTTAACATCCTATGAACTCCCAAAATCACAAACAGATCTATCTTGGATAAAGTACAACCAGAATACTCCTTGGATGCAAGAATGACAATGCTTTATCTCACATACTTTGGTCATTTTTCTAGGAGAAGTGATTTTTTAGAAAAGGACATCATGTTTGGAAAAGTAGAGGGTACATGAAAGAGTGGAAGAGTCTTAATAAGGTGGACTGACACAATGTCCATAACCATGGGCTCAAGTATGTCTGAAATGATAAGGATGGTACCAGGTAGGTCAAGGTTCAGCTCTGCTGTTCACCAGGTCTTTATAAGTCATCCTCAACCTGACAGCATCTAACAAGAAGGAAGACAGGAAGAAAGAAAGACAGATGATAGATTAGATAGCTAGATTGATTAGCTGGAT
>NW_006399752.1:5741470-5742677 GCF_000299155.1 Elephantulus edwardii
TCCATAATTTTTGGACTCATGTACTTATAACTTGTTAGTCAAATTTGTGTCTTCTAGGTTGCAACACCCCCATGATACATCTTGAAGGATATGTACACTGTCCATTCTGAGTAACCATTATGGCATTTGACACCCCGGTGGATGGCACAACGCTCAGCATCACAGCAAACCCAGATTACCTCGTTATAGAAAATGGAAAGAAGAAGAATGTTTCACCAAAATACAACCACCAACTGAATTTTAAATCCAAGGGCCCTCCATGAGGTCATTCATTCTACCATCATTCCCAATCAAACATTCCCACTGGCCCTCACCAAAAACAAAACTGCTCATCTTAACGTGTTTATCCACTTTCCCAGTCTCCAACTGAAGTTTTAAATCCAAGGGCCTTCCATGAAGTCATTCATTACACAATTATTCCTAATCAAACACTTCCATTGGCCCTCACCAAAAACAAAAGTGCCCATCTTAAAGCAATCAGCCAGGACTAGGTCTATTCTACCTAGGTCTAGGTTTATTTTAATTATGCCTGAGCATAATTAAGCGCTCTGGGGTTTTCATTCTTCTCAGTGTCTCATAACTTAGTCAAATGTCTTTGCATAGTCAATAAAGCACAAATAGGCATTCTTCTGGTATTCCTTACTTTCAATCTGACATCAGCAATGATATTGCTGGTGTCACAGCCTCTTCTAAATCCTGCTTGAACTTCCCAGCTCCCAATCTAGTTCTGATTGTTTTTGAATGATCTTTAGCAGTATTTTGCTTGCATATGATACTAATAATATTGTTAATATAATAACTAGGAAAATAGGGCATAAATAATATATGCTGCATTGAAACAGATGAAGGAGAGAACTGTTTAAAAGGAACATATGATCAGGTGTTATCTGCATGACAAGAGTCCAGAATAAGCTGCATAGTAAAGTGGACTGGGTGGAGGAGGACTGTTAACAATGAAATAATTTTTTTTTTCTTTTCAAAGAGAAAAGTGAACTTGGTGGGAAGGGTGGTCAGGGAGGAAAATGTGCATCAATAAATGAATGGAAATCAAGGTCTCTATAAACTTTCATTAAAATATCAATTAAAAAATACAGTTTCATATACATAATTTGGGAGACACACAGTTTATTTACAACTTATAAAAAAAAACACTTATGGAAGCAACAATTAACACATCAAATTACATCCTTCATTAGATAAATCTATT
>NW_006399752.1:5743442-5749492 GCF_000299155.1 Elephantulus edwardii
CACAGGACAGAGCGGAGTTTAGGGCTGTTGTACATAGGGTCGCTATGAGTCGCAGGCGACTCGACGGCACATAACAACAACAACAACAACAACCAAGAACAAGGATGTCAGTTTAAAGACTAGGGTGTACCTGACTCAAGCCTTTGTATTTTCCATTGATTTACATTTTCAAAATATCTTCAGAACATCTGCATATGCATGTGAAAGTTGGGCTATTACTAAATAAGAAAGAATATATAAGAATAAATAAAGAAGAACATATGTTTTTGAATTGCAGTGTTGGGAAGAATATTGAATATCTTAGAGACTGACAAAAGAATAAACCTATCTTGGATGAAATGCAGAATGCTCCTTGGAAGCAAAGGCAGTGAGAATTTTCTTCACATACTTCAAGCATGTTTCAGGAGGTGTCAGTTCTGGACAAAGACACACAGTTCGTAAAGACAGTGGGTCAACGCAAGACAGGAAGGCTTTCAGCAAGATGGATTACACAGTGACTGTGACCATGGACTTAAATACAGCAGAGATCATGAAGATGGTGCAGGAAAAGAAAGAATTTCAATATATGGCACAAATGTGCACCATGAATCGGGGCCAACTCAGTTGCAGCAGACATCTGGTTTTACAGTATGACTGAAATCCCAAGTCAACCACTTGGACACAGTCTCATAATTTCTTCCACAGAAAATGTAACTTTTATAAGTTCCTTTATATTGCCACTGACTTTATAAATTTAAAAAAGAAAAAAGATAACTGTTCTAAATGTGGCTGTTTCTAGCTGTAAATAAATTTACATATAGGAGATGAACAAAATATGTTATTAACTCATTAAAGAGATCTTAATTTTGTTAAAAAATATGTCTTTCAATTAAAAATATGTCTGACACTGAGAGGGAAAAGGCTGTAGAAAATATATTTCCAATGCTTGTGGAGACTCACGACAGCATGGTGAAGGTACCACATTTTTAATGAGTTTCAATGATTTTACTTGAAGTTCAAAAAAATTAATTAGATAAAGCACTGTCAGGGTGACTTAGAGAAATTCTCAATGAAAAATCTCATTTTTAAAATATTGTAAGTCAAGGAGAGAAACTGATTACTATATATATATATATATATTTCTTTTTTTATTTTCTAGATATGATCATGTTTCTTGGGTCTGTTTTGGCCATTCTAAACCTCAATGGAATATCAGATGCTTGGGACACATTGGATCCAGAGAGGAAAAAGAGAAGACATGTAAAACAAAAAGTAATAGCACCCTGCAGAATACTGAACATAAAATAAATGGCCTAAAACAGAAGTCCCATAAAAACTGAGGAAAAAAGGTTTCTCCATAGGCTGAAACAGCAGGAAGGAGTTTTTTTGAAGGAATCAGGCTTTGATAGGATTGAGAGAAGGAAGAAAAAAAAATGAATACTTGCCATAAGTAGTAGGGCAAGAATGAGCTTTGAAATGGTGCATAATGAGGCGTGCAGTACAGGGCAGACCACAAGATGTGAAATGACCAGACATCAAATAATTGTATTTGGTGATATACAAAAGAACAATGTAAGGCGTAGCATGACAAAGGTAATGAGTTATGAGGTTAAAAACAGTCCACAAAGATCTTTCACCGCTGGCCAAAGAGAATATGGATTTTAATAAGCTCACAGAATCACTTTGAAGTAACAGTTGTTAACAATCGTTGATTTTTCAGGTGGACATTTTCAAGGCACCATCCTTTAGCTTCTGGTTCACTGGAATTGGAGTTGTGAGTTCACCCTAGTAAAGGTTTTGTTTCTTACTAATCTGTTATAAACAATTGTAGACGGTCTCTATTTTTGTCTTTAACTTTAATCATATCTCTATAGACTAAACATCATTAGGTATTCTTTTCTTCAAAAAATGTTACTGGTTACTACTGTTATGAATTTAATTGTGACCTCTCAAAAATAGATTGATGTACCTTTCTATAGTTTCTGATTTCCAGGGGTCATAGTTGATTGAAACATACAGCAGAGGCTTCATAGGCATGGGATCTCTAATGTTCCATCTGCTGTTACTATATGTTGTTGGTGGTGTGTGCTGTCAAGTCAGAACCACCTCACAGCCGATCCTCCAGTGACTTTTCAAAGGTGGTAAAGCACATGGGCCTCGACTGCTTATATTTCTCCCATGTAGCAACTTGTGGACTCGAACTGTATGCCTTTGAGATTCCAGCTGAGCTTCTTACTATTAAGCCACAACAGCTGCCCATATCTTAAAAAAAAAATTACCCTTAAGATTTTGTTCCTCACCATTCCTGATACTCTACTCACAGAAAGTGGTTCCTGTGCAAGAGAATTCCAGGGAACTAACAAGCCATGGGAATTCGGTTAGACTCAAAATGAGTCCAAGGTAAGAATGTTACTTGCAAGTTCCTAGTAAGGCAATTTCCTTTTCAAACTAAAACTTACTTTAAAGTAGAAAGAAGAAATGACATTCTAAGAAATACAAGTAACTTTAGAGGGCTTACATTCCAACCTGTTAGTCACAGGGTTAGTATGAATCACAGTCAAGTCCAGGACACCTAACATAGAGGACGACCTGTCCTTTGTGACTAATGGTATTTTTCTTTATTAGCCAACCACACACACTGAAAATGATGACACAGGATAGAAGAATACAGGGCAAGCAATAATTTCTCTCCCTTTCAGTCTTTCTTTTAATTATCAGTAGCCAAAAATAGGGAATGTTGGTAACAAGCACTTTTCAAGAAGTTAACTAAAAATTGTTGTGGTAGTTTAATTCAGCATTCCTGGTATCCTGGTAAGAAAGAGATATAAGGATATTTTATTTATGGTTCATTGCAGATGCTGTGAAGGTTTTTTGTTGTTGTTTTAAAAGACAAAGTTTGGAACATATCCCAAGGAAATTAAAACTTAAATATGAAGAAAAATATGTATACCTATGTTCATAGCAGCACTATTCACAATAGCAAGAAAACAGAGACAGCCTAAATGTCCAACAACAAAAAAATTGAGAAATGGTGACACATTTACACAATGGACTGCTATGCAGCACTAAGGAACAACCGACTCATAAAATACTACATAATATGGGAGGAGACTAGAGAGAATTATCCTGAGTGAACTGACTTGGTCTCATAAGGAAAAATATTACATAAGACCATTATTGTAAAAATAGAAGGATAACTAATACGATGTATATTGAATAACTAATAAGATGTCTGAAAGGGGAAAGAGGGTAGAAAAACAGGAAGGGTAGAAATCACCAGGACAGCAGAGGATAACTGGTAAGATGTATTTAAGTTTCCAAATGTCTAAGAGGAAAGGAGGAAGAGGCAGGAAAAGGGGAAGGGTAGAAACCACCAGGATAAGAGGGTTTAGTAGGTGAATGGGGGGACAGGGGCTGAAAGAATAAGATTCAATGGGTACTTGAAAAGAGGGGGTAATAACAGACATAGATCAATAGCAATGATATAAAATACAATGTATATGAATGACTACAAAACAATGAAAATGAAAGGTTGTAAAAACACAATGTACATGAATGAAACACAATTTAAGCAACTTATTATATGGAAAGCAATAAAAAACAAAGACAAAAGTTGGTGGCTACTCTGCTTTGAGCCATATCTATCATATCTATTTTGTCCATATGTATGTGCTTAACTTGAATCTCTGTTCCATTTTGGTAATTTCCAAACTTTTTCATACCATCACTACACGGTTAACATTACAGTATCAACAAAGATTTTATATGCATTAGAATCCAAAATACTCCTTTGCCTTGACTTTTTTGTAATTTATTCTTAAATGTGGTCATCCAGAACCAAACTTAAAGAATATCTGAAGTATTCCTGTACATATAAATATATGAACTACAGTCTACAAATTGACTAATGCTGGAGACTGCACATGGTTCATATGATATTAGCATTACTTTTAAAATTGATATTGCACAATATAAACAATAAAGTCCCTACTAACAACTTAAAATTATTTTTTTTATTATTTAGCACAACATTAACAAAGAAAAACACCTTGAAAAATGATGACTGGAACTACAGAAAAAAAAGAAAAGGCTTCATACTTTGTTTCCTTTGCCTATTCTCATAGAAAAGACTGATTTCCAGAGACCTTTCTGAACAGAGTAGAACAGTCTGACGGGGTGTCCAAGGCTATAATCATTACAGCAGCAGCCTTCAAGATCTTTCTCTATAGAATGGCTGGTGGATTTGAACTGTTGACCCTCCTCTTAACTACTGAGGGCTTAACCACTATCCCACCAGGACTCCTACTTTCCTTTCCTTCTCTCTTTTAAGTAACAGCCACACAGTCTCATTGTGCGCTGTAGTTAGGTGTTATCAGACCTGCTCTACCATATGGTGATGTAACATCTAACAGAACGAAAAACATCCAGATTTGTGCCATCTTCATGATCACAGTCAGCCCATCTTATTGAGCACCTTCCTGGTTTTGTTTGTGCTCCACTTTACCAAACATGAGGCACTTTTCTAGTACTTTCGCTAGTCTTTCAGCACATTAACACCACCAAAACGTCTTTCCTAAAGAAGCAACCAACTTGAGTCAAAGTATTAACAGCCTCACTTTAAAAAAAATAATTCTGCTTGAGTTTCTTCCTAAGACATAACTGTTTGTTCTTTTGACCATCCATACCAATATTTTTGTTAATTTTAATGAAAGTTTTAGAGACTTAAGGTTTCCAGTCATTCATTGTTGCACTTTTCTCCCTGCTCACCTCCTCCCCCAATTTACTCTTCTCCTTGAAAAAGAAAACTCTTTCACTGTCATGCAATCCCTCCCCCTAAGTGCACTCCACTGTGCAGTCTTCATTCTGGACTCCTGTTATGGCAATAATACCCAATCATATATCCCTTTTAAACAGTTCTTTTTCTCATCTGTTTCAGTACAGTATACATCATTCCTCCCCTCTTTCTGTCTTTTCTCAACCCTGATGTCAGTCCTGTTTTACAACAGTGGCCCCATGCAATATTTGTCCTTTGTGACTGATATATCAATTTTTTTTTTTTTTTACAAACTCTATCCTAAAACCTGAACTACGGCTGGAAATCATTGAGTTATCCCTTCATAAATACTTGTGAAGCTGGGTATAAAGTGGTCTGCTACAGTTAGTTTTCCATTGCTACTGTAACCAAATACAATCAACTGGACATCCTTGAAGAGGATCTGGTTATTGTCTCACAGTCTTAGAGTCCGAATCAATGTTCAGACTATGAACAAGGCAATGAGCCCCTTCTGTCAACTCTAGGGGAAGAGCATCTCTTTCCTTTCTGAGTTTGTTGGCAATCTTTGGGGTTTAGATGTATTTTTTTATGATGTTTCCTCTGATGTGATCCTGTCTGAATGTTTCTTCTTCTTTTTCTGTAAAAAGTCACTAAGGAAGAATGAGGACCCAGTTACTCCCATATGAGCTCATTAGGTAAATCGATCACATTTAAATAAATAAAAAAGCCCTTTCCAAACAAGGTAACAGTCACACGTACTGAGGTTTATGATTTCAAGATATATTTTGAGAGGTCACAATTTCATTTATGATAATAACAGCCAGTAATTTTTTTTTAAAGAGGGCAATATTTAATGATGCTTAGTCTGTAGAAATGTGATTAAATTAGGAGACAAAAAATATAGAGAGACCTCATAGGGATGTTTGTAAGAGGCTGATTATAACAAAAACCTTTTACTAGGGTGCGATCAGAAGGATCATAGCTTCACTGCTAAGACTGAAACCTCTAGCAGTTTGAATACATCAGTGAAAGACTGAGAATCTTCTCTTGTGGAAATCACTGCCCAAGAAACTTGCTGAAGGGGCAGTTATAGATCAGTTCAAAGCATACAGGAATGCACATTGAGTTTGAGGGTGAATGAAAATGGAAGAAAAAGAGGGAAAGAAAAAGACATTCTAAAGGAAGTGCAGGTGACATCAGGGTTGGGGTGAGAGTGAGAAAATTTAGATAAATTAAGTATACTGCATTGAAACAGATGAGGGAGACAGCAGTTTAAAAGTGATATATGATTGGGTAT
>NW_006399752.1:5749829-5752842 GCF_000299155.1 Elephantulus edwardii
TATTATTATTTTAATGTTGAAGGAGATCTGGTAGCCTAGTGGCAAGAAGCTATGCTGGAGTCCCAAATGTACACAGTTCGAGGCCATCAGCTGCTCCTCGTGAGAAGGATAGGTAATCTCTTCCTCCCGTGCAATTAAATGCCTCTGAAAACTTGCTGGAGGGCCAGATATGGGTCAGTTCTGACTCTGTGTTACACAACAAACAAACGAGTAAACTAACAAACAAAAAACCAAATGTAGGAGGAACACTAATCAATGATTAGCCATCCAAGCTGGTCTGTTGATGACTTTAAAGGAAGTCTAGGGGTGCTCCATGACATTAAAAAGAACGCCTTTAAGATTACAAGGTAAAGCCTAAGGGGCTTACTCTCATATAACAACGCTTAGAAGGCAAGAAGAAAAGAAAAGCAAGCATAAATCTCTTAAAGCAAAGCTGAAGCAGTCAGATCTCTTCCAGGAGCATAACGATAACAACTCAGGGTAAAAACAAGATAGAGGGGATGTTTTAAAGAAGAGTTGAACAGAAAAGAATTGTTTTGTCAAAAAGCAAAGAGAATAAAAAATATTATGAAAGTGTTTTGAATTGCTAAGTATATATTCACAACTGACCTTGAGGGAAACAATTTCAGGAGAGTGGATTTTCAGGAATTGTCAGACTGGAGAGAGTTTAAGGACTGAGTAGGCAGTGATTAAATGGAGGTTGTGACTATACTGCTCACCATAAAGTGTGTTGATAAGAAAACAGCTCGGTATAAAAGGGCTGAGCAGGAGTAATAGAATCACATAGAGTTACATGGAAACTGTTCTAAAAGATAAATGATCACTTTAGATATATACTTATGGCTTCACCAGTTACCTTAAGGTCTTATATTTATTTGTAGAAACCACCTTACAATCATTTTAATAATTACAGAATGTATTATTATTTTGTGCCATTAAGTCAAGTCTGACTGATGGTGATCCCATGTGCTACACAGTAGAAATGTTCCACAGAATTTCTACCGGCTTTAATCAACCGAGCTGTTCCCTAAGAGCTTAACTGGCTTTAATCTTCATGGAAGCAAATTAACAGGCACTTTCTCCCATGGTTCCACTAAGCAGATCTGAGCAGCCAACTCTAGGTTACCAGCTTTGTATAAAGATTTGTACCACACAGGGATCTTCATTTACGCAAGGATGGGCAGATAGATGATGAGTGGATAACACAAGGATAAAAGAAAGACTTGTTAAAACATCAGCAGAAGTGTGGTCTGTTGTACATTCCACAGTAAGTGCGTGCCATCAGCAAATTCTGGAGTAAGATGGGCAATCTTCTCCCGTGTGATTTACCTTCTCATAAAAGCAATGAAGGGTCAACTACAAGTCAGTTCTGACTCCAAGGCAATGCATATGTACATATGGATGGTCAGACTGGCAAATCACCACAAAAACATAGTTTAAACATAATTTTTATAAACATTGGAAAACCAATGATGTGTGGGATTCTCTTTACTGAAGTATTTGAATAATTGTCGTGGTCCACAACCTAAACCTGCAATATCTCTGCAGCATGATTGTGTATGTAAATGCATGAACTACAGAATACAGGAAGCTTGGGAAGCCTAGTGGCAAGAAACTGCACTGTGATCCCAAAGGCCCACATTTCAAAGCCACCAGCTGCTCTGCAGAAAGGTAGGCTATGTCTTCCTGAACAATTAATTGCCTCTGCAAACCTGCTGGAGAGTCAGCTATGAGTCGGTTCTGACTTGATGGTACACAACAACAATAACAACAATAAAGAGAATACAAATTGAGTAATATGTTAGATTCCATAGATGTTTTAAATACAGCTCTCTTACTAACTACAGAATAATCAGAATACTGTAAAAGTCATAATGAAGGAAATAAATGAATAAGAAAAACCTTTCTGAAATCCAAATTTACCATATGCACTAGTAAAGAGTAAGAACATTAGTGAAGAGTAAGAAATGGAATCACTTGGAAAATGTTCAGCCAGGTTCTAAAGATACAGGGAAAATAAATAAGGATTCAGAATTAAAATGCTAATCCTCCCAGGAAAGGGAGAGGAGCACAGGAAGTTACAGGGCCAATAAAAAAGGAGAGGCCATCAGTAGCTCTTGTTCTGATGACATAAATTAAGCTTGAAAAAAAAAAAAAAAAAATTAAGCTTGAAAGTTTTGAGGATCTGTTTTAATTAAGGGTAACCTCACCTGTTGAGAGAAGGTAAAAAAGTCAGTCAGATTATCTACAAAACAAAGATCAACAGGACTTCTGACTGACTGTACATGTTCACACCACCTGGAACACCTTCTCTCCCTTCTCAGGCAAAATCAACCTTGATATAGAGATAGTTTTCTTCATAAAAACACATAAAATTGTAAATATTTAAAATAATCACCATCTTCTTTCAATTTCCATTATTCTTACAATTTGTTCCATATATTATTATGTTGCTGTTGTGAAGTGCTCTTGACTCATAGAATACTCATAGCGACCCTATGAACATTTGTATAACTTTCATCATTTCTCCACCTTCATAGAGATTCCGGAGGCAAGCTATTTAGGAAGTGGATGTTACTCCTGCTTCTAAGCTTCTTTTAATCGGGGAGCTTCCCCAAACACTCGCCACCATGGGTAACCATTCTCACATTTGACATATCAGTGTCAGAGTGTTTGCATCACAGCAACCATGAGTTACCTCTGTCCAGCAAATGGACAGACCAGTATAATATCACTTAGAAGAATGTTTGACCAAAAACAATTAAAACCAGGCCTGAGAGCCACAGATTAAAATCACCTACCTTGGGCTTGGTAGCATCACTTTCTATCCAGTAGACCAGCTGGGCTCTCTCTATGTTGCTGTTATTGCTGGTGTTGTTGTTAAGTGCTGTCGAGTTGTAGACAACCCATAGCAACCCTGTGAATGAAACACTTGAAAACTTGTATAACTTTCATCATTTCTCCACAGTCACAGAGTTTCCAGGGACAAGCTATTTTGGAGGTGGATGTCACT
>NW_006399752.1:5753547-5767329 GCF_000299155.1 Elephantulus edwardii
GAGAATCTTTGTCTTCTTGACATTGAGCCTCAGTCCATACTGAAGACTGCAGTCCTTGACCCTTCGCAGCAAGTGCATTTTATTTGGGCCTGACAAGAGGCTCCTCAAGGGCATGGGGTCAAACCAGTATTTCATCTGTAAATGTCTACAGAGCATTTGTGATAATGAATTTTGTGCCTTTCAACTTGGCTAGGGTAAGGTAACCAGTTGCATGATGAATACTTACTTACTTTTTATGAAATAGTTATGTGAGAGTAAACTGAGTCAGTTTTAAGTAAATAATATTACCATCATTATATGGCCAATCAAATAACTGAAGACCAAAAAGCAAAAAAGGAGTTAGCTGTTCCACAGTGTGTTGTCTTCTAAGCTATAAATAGCTATTTTGGCAGAATTCTCACTTAACTCCTCCAGGCACCTGACCTATGGTTTACTTTTAGATGTGCAATTCCCTTACCACCACTTTGTGAGCAAATTCTTTAATGTGTGTGTGTGTGTGTGTGTGTGTGAGAGAGAGAGAGAGACAGGTGCAAATGACTAAGTACTCATTACCTAACTGAATGGTTTGTAGTTAATTCTTAAAGGCATCACAAAATAAATTCAACATTACTTTTTTCCGAAAGAACAGTCTTGAACATTTTCTACCGTGTTGTTCTACTCTGCAATATATGGAATGTCCCTGAGTTGGAATTCACACAACTGCAACTGATGGATGGTCAAAAACTTATAGAACTTATGCTGTTTCTTTAGAGACTCCAAGATTGTATCCATTCAATAAATTATTTTTTGACTGGCTGAAAAAAAGAGGGGGAATAGATAGTAGATACATGTAAAGAAAAGATAGCTGTGTTTTCCCTCTACTGTCTTGCACATCTACTTCATGATTTGTTCAAAACAAAGGACAATAATATAAACAGAATTAAAATTTCAGGTTTTATAGTTACAATTTTTCTGTACCACAGTACTTTTCCAGAATTTTAAAGAAAATTTATTTTGTCTAGATTATAGGAGGAGAGCCAGGTCTAACCACAGCATTATAATCAAATCAGACAAGATTATTGCATACTCTACTCAGCTCTACAGAGTATGAAGCAAAGTCCGGAAAAGTAGAATAAATCCAATCCAAATTAAACCAAGTAGCAATTCTCTGGATAAATCTAGAGTAAAAATTATGCGCAAAAGGTAATTGTACAAAAAATTCAGGCCAAAATCATATCATAAAATATTCTTCAAAATGAGAAAATTTTTCTTAATAATCAGATGAATTATCTCAATTTGTACTTTATTTTAAAGTATTGGCTAATTTTTGAAAATAATTTAACTGCTTTGGCTGCTTTCATTACCTAGATTCACAGGACAATTGCTCCTCTTTCATTTGCATTTTGAAGAGCTGTAATTTAGGTCTAGTTTTAAATGTTAGACTGAAACCATTAGAATTGCTGACTCCTATTTATAGCACGTTCCCACTATTAAAATCCCAGGACTGATGATCACTTTAAGAATGCTGAGTATATTCGCGATGAATGGTGTGCATGCCCACTAGTAAATGACATGCACAACTTAGCACTATGCTAACTATTAAATGTATTTTAACTGGAGTATAAACAAAGCTACAGCAATGCAAATACTGTATAATGTATTTACATTTTAGGCTGCAGATCATTACAGTAAGTACCTCAGTGCTTTCACTGGGTTCCACAGTAGCAAAGAGTTGGATTTTTTAAAATTTTAAATTGATATACTATGAACATGGAGAAATGATGAAAGTTATACAACTGTTCAGGTCTTTCATTCATAGGGTTGCTAGGAGTCGTCTATGATTCGATGGCACTTAACAACAACAACATAGAAAGACCTCTGTTGGCCTAGTGGATAAAAAGATATGCTACCAAGCCAAAGGTGAGCCATTTTAATCTGCAGCGCTCAGGCCTAGTTTTAATTGTATTTGGCCAAACATTCTAAGTGGTATAGCAATAGTCTGTCCATGTGCTGTACAAAGGTAACTCACGGTTGCTGTGATGCTGAACACTGTGACACTGATAAGTCATAGGTGATAATGGTTACCCATGGTGGACAGTGTTTGGCGGAGCACCCTGATTAAAACAAGCTTGGAAGCAGGAGTGGCATCCACTTCTGAAATACCTTGCCTCTGGAAACTCTATGAACGTGGAGAAACGATGAAAGTTATACAATGTTCAGGTCTTTCAACCACGGGGTCGCTATGAGTCATCTACGATTCGAATTTGAAGGCAGTTAACAACAACATGTTGTAAGTTAAGCTTTCAATACGGATTGCATCTCAATGCCAAGAAAACAAAACTCCTCACAACTGGACTAACAGGTGATATCATGACAGATGGAAGAGAAACTCAAACTGTTAATGACTTCTTATTACTTGGATCCACAGTAAATACACTTAGCACCAGAAGTTAGGATATTAAAAGACTCATTGCACTAGAAAGTCTACAGACAGCGACTTTTCATAATTACTGAAGAGCAATGATGTTAGTTTGAGGACTAAGGTGCACTTGATTCAGACCATGGTCTTTTCAATCAATGTATCTAAGAGTTGGACAATGAATAAGGAAGACAGAAGAAAACCAGATGCCTTTTAGTTGTGATGTTGGAGGAAAGAACTGAATATCCCATGGACTGTAAAAAAATAAACATATATAGATATAACTTGTGTTGTTGTTATCTGCTTTCAAGTCACTTGTGACTCATAGCAAACCTATGTACAAGACCCCTAAACTCTGTTGTATTCTGTGCCAACCTCACCATCTCCGACACATTCACTCCCACCACCCCAATCACAGAATCAATCCATCTCATCGAGGTTCTTCCTCTCCTTTGCTGCCCCACCTCTCTCAAAAACATGATGTCCCTCTCCAAGGACCAGTCCCTCCTTGCAACATGCCTAAAATATATCAGACGAAGCTTCAAAATCCTTAACTCCAAGGAGCACTCTGGCTTAACCCTCTCCAGAACAAACCTATTTGTTCTCCTAGCAGGCCATGGTATATTCAACACTCTTCTCCAGCACCACAGCTCAAAGGCATCAAGTCTCTTTCTATCATCCCTAATCACTGTCCAACTCTCCAATGCATAGTACGTAATTGTGAAGACTATAGCTTGGATCTGGTGCACCTTAGTCTCCAGCCTGACATCGTTATTCTTCAGCATTCTGGAAAGGTCCCTGACAGCTGACTTTCCCAATGCAATTAGTCTCTTGATTTCCTGGCTGCTGGTACCAAAAATGTTGACTGTGGAGCCAAGCAAACTTAGGGTGAAATCAGATTGTTCCTTCAAAGCAAGGATGGTGGTGAAGCTTCCTCTTGCACCCATAGGGCATGCTCTTATGAGAGTTTATTCCCTGGAGAAGGGCATCATGCTTGGAAAGGTGGAAAGATGGTGGAGAGAAAACCCTTCAATCAGGTGGATTAACACTGTGACTTTAGTAATGGGCTAAAGCAATGAGTTGTGGTGCTGAAGAAGAGTATTAAATATACCATGGACTGTCAGGAGAACAAATAGATGTGTCTCGAGAGGGTGAAATCAAGTTGCTTCCTGGAGGCAAGGACTTTGAAGCTATATCTCACATACTCTGGCACATGGCCAGAAGGGACTAGTCTTTGGAGAGGAACAACATGCTCTGAAAGGTGGAAGGACAGCACAGGAGAGGAAGATCCAAGATGAGGTAGATTGATTCATTTACTGGAGAAATGAGATTAGGTCTGTCAGAGACAATATTGGCTTAGGATTGGGCAGGGCTCAGAGTTAATGCACACAGATTCGCTATGAGTTGCAGGTGACTTGATAGCACATAACAACAAGAGCATAAATCTAGAAATAAAAGTATTAGGCTATTTGTTCATTGAAATGAAAAATAAACAAACTAAATTAATAAAAAAATAAAAATAAATGAGAAGGGAAAAAAAAGTATTAGGCTATTTGGAAGACTTTATTTCCTTTTTGATATGGTATCATTAAGGATGACAGAAAACAAAGTGATGCCTTTGAGCTGTGGTGTTGGAGAAGAGCACAGAGCATTCCATGGATGGCCAAGAAACCTAATAGATGTGTGTTGGAGAGGGTGCAGCCAGAGTACTCTTTGGAGGCAAGAATAATAAGGCTTCACCTAACATGCTTTGGACATATTGCTGGGAGGTGCTATTCCTTGGAAAGGCACATGATGTTGGGAAGGGTAGAGGGTCAGTGAAGGAGAGAAAGGCCCTCAACCAGGTGGATTGACACAATGACTGCTGCAATGAGCTCCTGTGCTCCAGAAAATGTGAAGATGGCACAGGACAGGACTGGTTTCACATCTTTTGTTCATAGGGTCACTATGATTCACACTCAATTCGATGGCACCTAACAACAACAATAACAACAATCATTAATAAACTAGTTTAGAAAGTGGTACTAATACATTGTCCCATTATCAGTGTGTTAGAATATACTCACATATATTTAAAGAAGCTCCTATTACTAATCTGTATTACAAAAATTAATCCCTATGGCTAAAGATACAATTAAGAGAATGAATCTTCTTTTGAAAACTTTGAAGTCAAGTGGGAGAGACAGGTGGATAAATGAATACACGAAACTTGTTGCCAACGAGTTGACACCAGCTCATAACTGACCCTCCACTGGTTCCAAAGGTTTTAAACTACATAAAAGAAGACTGAACGTCTTCTACCTGAGGAGCCATTGATAGAATCAAACTGCCAGATAGGTGTGGTCTTTGAGTTAACCAAAGACAATTTCACCAGAGTTTTCTGATAAACACAAGAAGCAATATTTTACTTACTACATTAATGTTTGTTGTTATGTGCCGTCAAGTCTCCTATAGTTACACTATGTACATTAGCTCTGAACTCCACCCTATCCTAAGCCAGTTTCACTGACACACACCTACCCCCATATCTCTATTACTGTGTTGATCCATTTCTTCTGGTGTCTTCCTCTCTTGTGCTGTTCCTCCACCCTTCCAAGCATGACATCCCGATCCAAGCCTGGCCACGTGCCCAAAGTATGCAAACACCAAAATCCTGGCCTCCAAGGATAAATTTGGTTTCACCTTCTCCAACATAGACTTACTGGTTCTCGAGGCAGGCCACAGTATGTTCAATACTTTTCTTCAGCACCACAACTCAAGGGCATCAATCCTTCTTCTGTCGTTCTTAGTTACTGTCCAGCTCTCTGATTTATAGCAAGTAACTGCCAAGACCATAGCCTGGATCAGACACATCTTGGTCTCTAGACTGATATTATTGCTCCTTAGAACGTTGGAGAGGTACCTCAAAGCAGACTTTCTCAATGCAATTCGTCTTTTGTTTTCCTGACTGGTGGTGCCAAGAGTGTTGATAGTGGAGCCAAGCAAACCAAAATTGTTAACAACCTCAATCTCTTTTCCTTCTATCATGGTGCTGCCAATTGGCCCAGTGGTGAGAAACTTTGTCTTCTTCATGCAATCAAGATTCACTAATAATAACGGGTGTCAGGAATGCATTACTGTGTAGGTAATTCAAAAGTTTTGAATTTTAATTCTACTTATCTTGTCTCTATATGACACTAAAGTAATCAGCATCGTTATATAAATTACACTTTTCAATTCATCTCACATATAAGGACCTCTGGTGACATACCGCTTTAGTTTGAAAAATCCATGGTTCAAATCCACCAGCTATTCTTTAGGAAAAAGATAGTCTGTTTCCTTCCAAAAAGATTTATATACTCAAAAACTCAATGAAAATTTACTACGAGCCCAAAATGTCTCAACAGCAGTTAAGTTTGACTTGGATGAGTCTGAGTGAATCAGCAAATCTAGTTGTTCACAGGGCTCACAACTCTTCATTCCAAACAGTAATGTTGAGAATGAAGTTAAAGCATTATATCAAAGATACCAATGAGGGAACGCTTTCAAGGAGAATTGTGAACCAAGTTCCCCAAAACAGAATCTATATGCCACAGTCAGAAAACTGGGTATCCATCTAACAGCTTAGAGTGGACTCATTCTCAATTCCTTTTCATGGTTTTATAAGATGAGAATATCCCAAAATAAAGAACACGACATTGGAGGAAGGATGTTATGTGATCAACTAAGGTTAAATTCATAGACAAAGAGAAATAGTCAAATAACTTTTAGTACAGAATTAAGGATCATGTCTGAATTTCAGAAAGACATTATGTCGTAGGAAGATACAGCACAAGATGACAACACTAAAGGAGCAGCGACTACTTAAAGGATTTTGACAAGAGTTCATAAAATGTGTTGAAAGCGTGTATATAATGAAATATTCACAGTGAGGATAAAAAGGGACATGAGATACAATCAACAAGACGAGTCATAAAGTAAATCTCCTTATGAAGCAAAGAAAATACAAGCAGGTTTGTGTTAGCTTTTTTACTCTGCTGAAGAGGGGTGCAGTAACCCATAGCAAGTTGTACCGCGAATCCAAAAGCCCTATATCCCTGGAAGTTAGAATCTACCAGTGACCTGAGGCAGAAAGACAAGAAGTCTCTTCCCACTGAGATTTATAGCCTTGCACCAACAATGTACAGTTGCTCTGAGTCAGAACCAAGCCAAGAGCGTCAAAATTGTTGCTGAGATCAAGTAGACTAAGGAGAAAGATCCATAAAATAGGACATAACTTACAGGCTACTTAAAGTTTCATTAAAATAGTGATGTCTAAGAGTAGTTGTAAATATTACCTGGATATCTATCAAGGCTGGTGATTCAAACCATTGTGGTTATCCTCACATGTGTGATGACATAGACACCCTGAGCAGAACAGAGCAAAAGCAAGGAGAAAGAAGAATATACAGAATACCAGTGCTTGTAAGAGAGTAAAAAAGAAGAAACAATCGTGAAACTAAGAGATCACTGGAGTTTTGAAGAGCACATTGAAATCCTATTGTAAACAGTTCAGGAACAAAAGCAAAATAATCCTACACTCTCAATGAAGTAGCCAAAGCAATGAATTCAGAACTATTTTATATGCAGACCTAAACAAAGAGAAGACATTAATTTGAATTTTATCTCCATGACATTACAAACAATATTTTAGAGGGTAACTTGCAGAGTAATATAGAACAAAAGAGGGGTATGGTATGTGGCTATTAAAAAAAAAGTCTTCACATAGCCCTAAAACAAAAACCTAACCCCTTTTACAAATCAGTTGGAGTCTATTCATAAGCAGGTCTGAACAGATACCCAGGAGGCAAGTGCAAATTGAAAACAGCTCTAGTCAAATCCACTTTGTTGTATAGCTCTTGGACATTTCTGAAATATCACTGGAGATTTTGGATCCAGGGCTTTTTTTGATTTGAGGCTTGATCCTAATGCCCTTTTCCTGAATACAGATTATTTATAACACAAAGTTTTTGTCCAAAATTTGAAATGACTATAAAAAAAACCCCATATGCCAAGCAATTTCTTCTGCAGGTCTAAATTATTCCTTATTTTTATGAAGAAAATGAGTGTTTTAAATCATCACCCCCATTGTATGACCTATGAAAGAAACGATGGACAATTAGGAGAGAACTGAAAATGTCTATTCTGAAGAAGAAGCAGCTGAAATTTTATATTCTGGTTCCTGTTTCAATTATGTTCTTAATTATAAAACATTTAAAACAATTATCATTATGTATTAGGCAAAGATCAATTGTAAGGATTACACGCACATTAACATACATTTGTACATCAGCTTATATAGACATAGTCATTGTTGTCATGAACCATAAAGTTGGAACCAACCCACAGATGACCCTCCAGCTGGTTTTCAGAGGTAGTTTAATCATACAAAAGTGAATCTGTCCATCTTTTTCCTGTGGAGCAGCTGGTGGATTTGAACTGTGTGTCTTTAAGATAGCCATGCAGCTCTTTACCACTAGGCTACCAGAGCATCCTATGTAGACATATTCACACATAAATATATGTATATATACACATAAATAATGATTTTTCTAGTTTCATTCTACTCTTAAGTAGAAATAGCAAAAATATTTTCTTTTTTAATTTTAAATAATATTTCCTAAAAATATTCTCAAGATAAATAAAATATATTATAATTTAATATTAAAGCTAGTAGAGATTATTCTAAGTCATTAAATTCAATCCTCCCATTACCCAAAGGAAGAAACCGAAGCACAGAAACTTACCTCATCAATCCTGTCATCCCAAATCCCATTCCCAAAATTCGTCTTCTTCTAGTCTCTATTACAACAAAAAGTCAATTCCTTGGCAATAATACATAAATTCTACAGAACTGCACAAATTCCATAAAACAACATAACTTTACAAACATATTTTTGATAGATTATAAATCTTGGATCTTTATTTTTAAATATTTGAGATGTGATATTGGGAAGATTATTTCTTTTTTTATAAAGAAACTGAGGCTCAGTATAATAAAAGACCCCTTTCAAGCCACACTGAGAGTTAATTCAGCGTTCCCTCTGATACTGTTTACACATATACATACAGGATTAGAGAACATAGGGCTGCCGACATTGCTAGGCTATGGTAGAGGTAAAGACCTAAATGCAAAATTGTCATTTGGTAGAATTTCACAAGATGAGCTTGCAATTAAGTAGAGAGCTACCTTATTTCAGTTTATATTCGCAAGTGATATCCTCATCTAACCAATGGCCTAGAGTAGTATCAAATGACGCCAATTCTGTGGTGAACAAGTAGGTGCTAACAAGAACGCTCCAAATTGTCATAATTGTAATTAATCTGCTGTATTTACACATCCAAACTATTAAAATGATTAAGTAGTATGCAGGTTAAAAGTTAACATGTTAACTGCTTTCTGCTAAATTCATCAAAGGCTTTGGAGACAATAAAGCATTGAATATCTAAATGTACTGGTCATTTCCTTCAGGACAAGCTATCTGCATTCACAGAATCATTTAAAAACAAATATACTGACAATCTACCAGCAGCTCCACAAAAGGACAGTCAATCTCCTGAGTGATTAACTGCATCTGAAAACTCGCTGGAACGTCCGCTACGGTTCTTTTCCAACTTGACAGTACCCAAGAACCACTGCCTTATTAGTATAATATATATGGATAAACTCACCCAGGAAATTTAGCAACTGACCTCATTGCTGAGGATGGACTATGATGACCCCATGCCAGGGTTTGGGGTGACCGTGGCCACTGGCCTGACCATCTTTGTATTCTCCATTGTCACCATCATCATCTGCTTCACCTATTCCTGCTGCTGTTTGTACAAGATGGGCCGCAGAACCCATCCAGCTGTGACCACAACCATTTCCACCACCATGGTGAACACCCCTTTCCCACAGCCTCCAAGTGTTCCCCCAGCTATTCTGAACTGAAATACTAGGGCTACCATCCTGTGGCCCCACAGTCAGGGATGCCAGCTGCTCCCTACTCAAAGCAGGACCCACCACCCTACCCTGCCCAGCCCATGGGCGCCCCTGCCTTCCACGAGACATTTGCTGGAGGTGCAGCAGTGCCCTATCCTGCCAGCCAGCCTCTTTACAACCCAACATACGTGGATCCCCCAAAGGCAGTCCCGTGAGCAGGCACCTGCCTCTGGGGCCCATCGTGTGTGTGCATGGATGTTCATGCTGGCATGTTTCTTTTCTGCCCCATCGTATATGCATGTGTGCGCTCCTTCTGTACATGTGACTTCCTCTGATGCTGACGAGGTGGAGAACAACCCTTGCCAAAGTGGGCTGGGACCACGTTCTTTGTTTTATTCCTCATTAGAACTTGAAATTATGCTTTTATAATCTCCTGTACACTTCAAAGAATAGGGCAGGTTGGGGTGGGGGGGGTCCTATTTCTCTAAAACACCTTGGGAAGGGAGGATGGGGCTTATCAACCTAGGAGAGCAGAGCAGAGCAGAGCATTCTTGGGCAAGAATTTGGGCAGTGCCCAGCAATCTGTCCCCTGGCTGTGGCCAATGTCCAACAACCACTGCTTGAGGTCACAGCTTCCCAGAGTGGAAGGTATGGTTTTCAGAGCCCGACACATGCTGCAGGAAGTAGGCAAGATCAGGATATGGCTGAGCTGGGTTCCGATTCTTTAGGCAGATGGCCCACAGTGACCTGAAGTCTGTGCCATGTCACAGCCCACTCATGCCAGGCCAATCTGAGCAGCAGACAGTGTCTGGACCGTCTGTGTGCCCTCCCTGAGAAACCTGACAGGCCGTGCTCACTCACAGTCCTTGCTGCTTGTGGAGATGCTTTCCTGCCCTCACTGTCCCCCAGCTTGTGCGTAAGTGGGCGGGGTGGCATCTGCCCACCAACAGACTCAGGTCTCCTCCCTGCAGTATTTTTATTTTTAGTCAAATAGTTTGCCTTATATTTTGTTTTAAAATGTGGCAGTTGCTGTGAGACTGAAACTCCAGGGGACAGTTTTAGGGGAAACTGGTCAACAGAGAAAGGTAGTAGGGCCTCCAGTCCTTGCTCCTCTGGCACCAGCACCAGAGCACATTCAGCTCCTCGGGTATCAGTTCACACCTGAGCCAAGGGGCCATCTGGACCAAAGGTGAGGAGGGGCCCAGATAGTAGCACCTTGTGCCCTCATCCTTCTGTTTCACCAGAGAGTCTTCACTTTGTATCTCCTGCCGTGTTTCTGAGAAATGTTCTGGGGCCTGTGCTCTTGTTTAAAATAAATGCAAACATTTGGAAAAACAAACATACCGAAAATTAAAAATGTTGGTGCTCTTGTGGCCTAGTGGCAAGAATCTGCACTGCAGTCCCAGAAGTGCAGTTCAAATCCACCAGATGCTCTGCTGGAGCAGGAGAGACAATCTCCTCCTGTACCAATCAAATCTGATTTGACGGTACACAAACAAAAAAAAAGATTTAAAAATAAAAAATGTTAACTGCTTTTCAAACAAAAATATACATAAAAGTAAACCCCAGTGCTATGGATTCAAGTCTAACTCCTTATAACTCTTCATCCTGTTTTTAAAGTTGCAAATATTTACAGGAGGAGACTGTCCCATAGTTCTCCCTTGAAGCAGCTGGATTCAAACAGTTGACCTTTTGTTCTCAGTCTGATACATTAAGAATGATGTCTCTCAAAACCTCTATTAGTTTTACTTAATTTGAATTTTCTAACTTGATATCATTTTCCCCATCATCAAAAAGTTGTGTTCTCTAATTAAAAATAGTAGCTTCCTTTAGCATGGCTCTTCGTAGGTGTTGTCTCAGTCAATCCTTTCAAACACTGCAGTTGTTATGAATTGTCCATTCAGAACTGACCTACAGCTGACCCTGCAGTGGGTTTCAGAGGCAGTTAACCACATAGAAGAGATTCCCCTTCTTTCTCTCGTGGAACAGCAAGTGGATTCAAATCACATGCCTGTGTGTTGGTAGCACAACTTCTTACTACTAAGCCACCAGTGCTTTCTTTTCAAGAACTCTACAAAATAGATATTCATAAAGATCAAAAAAAGAAAATGAAATTTACAAGCACTGAAGAAAGAGCCTGAGGTCACAGAGCAAGGTAAGCCCATTTCCATTATGCCATCCTGCCATCTGATTGTTGTTGATTGCCTGCAAGTGAAGCACGACTCATAGCAACCCTATGAACAAAAAGCCTGAAGGCCCTCTACAACTATCGACTTTTACCAAAGTTAACAGTTGTTTAGGAAGTGGATGCCATTCCTGCTTCCAAACCTGTTATAGTATGTTATTATTTTTATGTGCTGTTGAGTTACCTGCCATGCGTAGTGACTGTATGTTCAGCAGCTCTGAACCCTTCCCTGTCCTGATCAGGTCTCACTAATTCTGACACATCAACCCCATTGCTCTAGTTGCTGTACCAATCCATCTCATCTGGGGTCTCCTTCTCCTGTGCTGTCCATCTACTCTTCCGAGCATGATGTTCTTCTCCAAGGACTGATCTCTCCTGGCCACGTGCCCAAAGTAAGTGACGCTGAGCTTCAGAATCATAGCCTCCAAGGAGAGACTTGGTTTCACCCTCTCCAAGACAGACTTGTTTTTTTGGCAGTTCATGATATATTCAACACTCTTCTCCAGCACCACAAATCAAAGGTATCTATTCTTCTGTCATCCTGAGTCATTGTCCAACTCTCTGGAGCTAAGCAGCAATTGAGAAGATCACGGCCTGGATTAAAGATATCAAATTAATTTTCTCTTATTAGATATGTCCAGTAGTCATCTTCTCAACACTATTTCTTTTTGCTGTCACTGCAAGGATTGCTCCTGTGGGTGGTGATTCAGACTGACATATTGTTTTTTAAGGTCTTACCAAAGGCGAATTGATGTATTTGAATTCTAAAGTTGGCAAAGAGTATTTCATATACCATGAACTACCTACCAATAGAGCAAACAGGTCTCTCTGACAAGAAGTGCAGCCAGAGTGCCCTGTAGAGGCAAGGATGGTAAGACAGTCTCACAATCTTTGTCACAGAGTTAAGAATGACTAGTCCTTAGAAGGGGCATCATGGTTGGCATGGTGAACGATTAATGAAGACTCAACATGATGGTTGACACAGTCACTACCACCATAAGCATAGGGACATCAGAGATTAGGAGGATGGTGCAGGATCCAGGAAGGGTTCTCTGCTATTCATGGGCTATTATGAGTTAGAATCATTTCAACAGCGCCCAGTAATATGACTCGGCGGTTCTCTGCTCTTTGGATTTCTCTCTTGTGTTCTCTTATCTACATTTTAAATAATAAAATTGCTCTTTTTCCTTGTGCCATGAAAGCATCTTATTTCCTTTGTTACATGTGAGTAAATAGGGGGAAATCTTCATTTACTCATTTACAACAGAGGAAAATCTTCATTTACTTATCCCTTTATCCTTAACACTGCACCCCATAACTATGTCCCAAGTCCTATGGCTAAGTAGGGAGTTCTGAGGGGTATATTGACCTAGGAGTAAAACCAAAGATGATAAAATTCATCAGAGAAAAATAAGGAAAATTTTTAAAGCCCTAATCTACAGCATGAATAGTCTGCCAAGCATAACAAAAAACCTACAGCCAGGAGAGGATAAAATAGATGAATGGGACCTTCGAAAACTCAAATGTCTACATGAACATCAAATGACTTCTCCAACAGGGTATAAAGAAAAACCACAGACTGGGAAAAATATCTGGCAATGACATACCTTATGAAGACTCATATCCAAAATTTATAGAATAATTTAGCACCTCAACAAGAAAAAGGCATTTTATTCACCTGACAGACACAAAAGGAAGCCTGCTATCACAGTGTTACAGTGTTTGACTACTAACCCAAAAGTTGTCTATTTAAACCCACCAAGGTGATCCTTGGAAGAGAAGAGCAGCAATCTGTGTCTATAAAGATGTGAAACCTTGGAAAGCCCATGGACTAGTTCTAGTCTGTGCAACGGGGTTACTATGAGTCAGAACCAATTCTAGAGCAAAAGGAGGGGAGTTCTGGTTTGTTTTTACAGACACAAGGGTCAATGAATTAAAATAATTTTATCTAAGGTAAATTGGTTTTTGTCAAACATTCTTCTATGTAGTATAGCACTGGTCTGTGCACTGCTGTACAAAGAACTCGTGGTAGCTGTGATGCTAAAGAGTGTGACACTGATGTGTCAAATTAGATAATGGCTACCCATGGTGGACAGTGTTTGGTGGAGCTTCCCGATTAAAACAAGCTTGGAACCAGGAGTGGCATCCACTTTCAAAATGGCTTGCCTCTGGAAACTCTATGAACAGTGCTCAGGTCTTTCGTTCATAGGGTCGCTATGAGTCGTCTACAACTCTACGGCACTTAACAACAATAAC
>NW_006399752.1:5768404-5769004 GCF_000299155.1 Elephantulus edwardii
CCTGCTCCACCATCCAGCAGGATACCCATCCACTTCTACCTCCCTCCCTTCACATCTATCTCCCTTTGTATGGAGATATAGAGAGAGAAATATATACATATACAGAGCAATTGTTATTATATACCATCAAGTTGGAACTAACTACTCATGGTTGACCCTCCCGATGGTTTTCAGAGGCAGTAAAACTGCAAGGGAAGAAATTACCCATCCTTCTGTGAATCTGAAATATATATATTTAATATACATATACATACATATATATAGAGAGAGAGACAGAGACAGACAGAGGCAGTTAGTGACTTAACTAATTTGCCCAAGATGATTCAGGATGGAGTGTGTTCTTACATGATTATTTACAAGCAGTGAAATGGAACCTGAAACCTAACAGTTCCTAAAATCAGCTTTAAGAAGATACTATACCAGAGAACTATTTATACTAGGTTGCTGTTGTTGATGAGTACTGTCAAGTTGGAACTGACCCACAGCTGATCTCCAGTGGGTTTTCAGATGCATTTAATCACATGGGAGGGGACTGGCCATCTTTTCCCACTGAGCAGCTGGCAGATTATTACCATGTGCACTGGGATTGCAATGCAGATT
>NW_006399752.1:5769104-5776536 GCF_000299155.1 Elephantulus edwardii
GTTGGCCTAGTGGACAGAAAGTTATGCTACCAAGCCCAAGGTGGGTTATTTTAATCTGCAGCACTCAGGCCTGGTTTAAATTGGTTTTTGTCAAACATTCTTCTACGCGGTATTGCACTGGTCTGTGCATTGCTGTGCTTGCCTCCAGAAACTCTATGAACAGTGCTCAAAATTTTCATTCTATGACTCAACAACACTTAAGAACAACAACAACAACAAGACGGTGGTAATTTTATTCTATCTAAGGTGGATAAAACTGAACAGACATAATTGAAATAAGAATAGAATAGTGGTAGCTCTGGTGGCTTAAGTCATAAGGAGTTGTGTGCTGCCAACCCAAAATCAGATTATTTGAATCTACCAGTTATTCCTCAAGAGAAAGATGGTGACCTCCTCCCATGAGATTTATGACCTTTGAAAATTCACTGGAATATCAGGGATGATTCAGTTCCTATTCTATAGCATATAACAACAGAGTATATAGAATGACAACTGTGAAGTGCTGGGTGGTAATAATCCTGGATATTAAGAAACTTTAGTTTTAGATTCCACTCTTCATCACATTTTGTCCGATTTCTCCTATGTAAACTAAGGACTACAAGCAGCTACTCCTATTCTCCAACATCACAGGATTTCTTTAAATCAAATAACAGCAATGGTAATATTTTCTTCAAAGTGCTTGAAGAGAATATCAAGTAACACAGCATAGTTAAAGGAGTGTGTATCTAAAACCAGACCAACATTAAACTTGTCAATCTTACAGAGAAGCAATTAGAAACCAGGACTCTATTAACACTCCTCTGGAAACAAAATATTTATTCTACCAGGATTTTTATCACCACAAACTTCATCTACTTCTTAAATTGCTTTGCAAAGACGAAACTTTATACTCTGGAAATGTATAATTAGAGCAGCCTTATGCAAATTTTATTTCCTATTGATTTTTTCTCTCCATCATATACATTGCAAAGTCAAGTCACACAAAGGAAATCAATAACTGAATGCTGGGGAAGAACTGTTCATACAAAGAGCCTACCACCATTTTTCATATCTTTTATTCTCTTCACTTTATGTAATTCTGTAAAGTAGAAAAAAATATGTTTAACTGAATAAATTAAAGTTAATATTCACCTGTCCTGCCTTTTGAAGGAGAACAGAAATTTTAAGTCCAGGCAGTATCTTTTTTTTTTCCCTCTTCCTGATGTTCTCCAAGATCTTTATCAATATCAATGGCTTCCAATCATATTATCCCATGGCTGTTATTGAAAAGAATTATACTACAGTATCCTGTTATGAAAAGGTATTTGATGATTTGCAGGTGAGAAATTATTGGATCTTGAATTTGAAGTACCAGGCATTATGAAACTGTGAATTTCAAACAACTGAGAAATCCATTCAAACTTTATCTCCTTTCAAGAGATAAAACACCATGTAAGTTCCAATGTTTTAATGTAGTCAGAGGCTTTGAATACTGCACACCTGCAGTTGTTCACATAGAAACCTTGCTTGTTCAGTAGAATTCCAAAAGCATTGTTTGCACAAATGTTAAATTCATGAAATCATATTTAATTACTTAGGAGTTTTACACAGAAAAATGTATGGCAGTTAGCATCACACACTTCAGTGTTACAGAAATGAGGATCAGTGTTTCAATTACTATAAATACAAATGAATATGAATAGTTTTCTTCCTCTATAATAAATATATTTAATAAAGACTTTGAAAAACATGGAAATTAAGCAGCTCAGTTATTATTGTTTTTAGGTGCACTGAGTACAACTCACAGCGACCCTATGAACATTCAGTATGAACCTTCCCTTCCTGTGCCACCCTCATCATCTTTGACACAGTAGAGAGAACTGCAGAAGTCACTGCATCAATTCATCTCATCGGAGATCTTCCACTCCTTCACTAACCCGCCATCTTTCCAAGTTTGATGTGCCTTTCCAAGGAATAGCCTCGTCTAGCTATATGTCAAAGTATCAAAGACAAAGCTTCTCCATCTTTGCCTCCAAAGGGCACTCTGGCTACACATTTGCCAAGACATATCTGCTTGTTCTTTTGGCAGTCCATGGGATATTCCATATTCTTCTCTAGCACCAAAACTTAAAGTCACCAATTCTTCCTCTATCATCCGTGTTCACTATCCAGCTCTCTAACGCATACCAGGTTATTGAGAGGACCATGCAGCTCTAAAACTTAACGAATCTCAGATACACAGAATACTCTTATTAGAATTCATAAATGCCCTTATCGATGGTATACTGCTAAACATTTAATATTTTGTTTCCTAGAAAGAAAACAGGGATTCTGGTGGAGCTGTCTGTAAGGAGTTATGTTGCTAACCTAAAAGTTATGTATGCCTCTCTCGTAGTTCAAATCCACCAGTGACTCTGAGACAGAAATATGGGCAATTTCCTCCAGTACAATTCATTGCCTCTAAAAACCTGCTAGAGGGTCAGCTAGGAGTAGGTTCCCACTTGAAGGCAACAAGTAATTGTGTGAATTTCTAGTGGAAATACAATTAGCATGGCTAATTTCATGCTACTAAGATAGTGTTATTTCAGCTAAGTTGAGATCAGAAATCAAACACTGTTATATAGTCTTTTGTTCTCATAGTACACAAAAAGAGTTTAAGTATAAACTGTAGTAAATTATAGTGATATATTTACCATATTGTAGGTTTTCCAGGTGTTTTTTAATGAATTATATTTTAAGTTCCTGTAACTTAATTCTTTATCATAGCTGAATTTAATAACAAATTTTTTTAAAAATTCTGAAAATTTACCAGTAAGTTCTCATGAGCTATTAGAAGTTGGTGCCAGCTTTACTTTGCATAAATATTCCTGGTGGTTGATATTTTACAGAGATAATTTAGGTTTTTCACAATTAAGATTTAACTTTACTAAAAGGTAATGAACTCTTTCTATAACATATTTAACCATATCACTTATTAATATTTATTATGGACTCTTCTTTCTTGAGGCACTCATAATAGTATTCATATTATTATGAACTCAACATCTTTCCTGAGATCAGGCTTTGACGGTCAGTGATGATAAATCATTTGAAAGGGACACAAAAGCGATAAAAGCTCAAAAGGATATAAACCCCAGAGGACAATCTCACAGGAGCAAAATCTGCCAAACTGAAATGTTAGGATTGGCCTTCCATATGTGACTAGAGATTGCTCGGACTTAATGGTAAATCTTAAGGAAATTTTAGTTACCTGGTTCTACCACATCAGGAGAAAGATGGGCAATCTTCTCTGGTAGGATTTCCAGCCACCTAAAACCCGCTGGTGACTCAGCTACGGATCAATTCACAGTTGATAGCAATGAGCTGTTGTGTTGAGTTTTGCTACAAACATTCATAGAGAAGGTTTTTGTTGTGCTGTCAAGTGAAAACCCACTAATGGCTGACCTGCCAGTGGGTTTTCAGAGGCAGAAAATTGCATGGGAAGAGACTGTTTATCCTTTTCCTGTAGAACAGCTAATTGATTCAAACCGCGTGCTTTGGGGATTGCAGTGCAGCTTCTTACCACAAGTTAAAATTTTTGCTTAACAATATATACGCTGGATGATGGGCTGAAGTACTGGTGGAACTGTGGTTAAGGCATTGACTGCTAAACATAATATAGGTAGTTACAAATCACTAGCCACTCGTCAAAAGACAGATGAGGTTACCTGTTTCCATAAAGATTTACAGCCTTGGAAACCCTATATGGCAGCTCAACTTTGTCCTCCTCTGGTGACCGAGTGGTAAGAATTTATGCTGCAGTCCTGGAGGTACATGGCTCAAATCCACTACCTGCTCTGTGGGCCAAGGATGGGCGATGTCCTTCCATGAGATTATCACCTCTGAAAACATCAATAACTGTCCTGTAGCATCCCTCTGAGTTAGAACTGACTCCATGAAGTGGGTCCGTTAACGGGTTAATGGCTTGGGATACCAAGTCAAAACTCATTAAGTATTATTAGAAAATGTACCTTTTATTCATCTTACCAAACTACACCTGTCTTTATAAAATGCAAACATTAGAGTAAAAAGCTATGTATTTAGGGATCTCTGGTGACCTAATGGCAAGAAGCTGTGCTGCAATTCCAAAGGCACATGGTTCAAATCCACCAGATGCTCCATTAGAGGAGAGGCAATCTCCTCCTGTGCCAGTCAGATATGGCTTAATGGTAAACAACAAGGGGGGGGGAAGGTGTTGCACATGTTAACTTAGATTTTTTTTTAAAAGATATGTATTTTTTCTAGAATTTATATTTACTGTTGTTAGATGCTGTTGAGTTGAGTACAAATCACAGCAACCCTATGAAGAAAATCTGAACCCTGCTCTATTCAGTGCCATCTTCACACTTCCTGATACACTAGAGCCTACTGCGGCATTCACTACATCAATCTACCTAGTCAAGAGTCTTCCTCTCCCTCACTGATTCTCCACCCTTCCCAGCATCATTTCCATCTCTAGGAACAGTCCCTCCTAGGAACATGCCCAAAGTAGTATGTTAGGCAGAGCCTCATCATCCTTGCTTCCAAAGAGCACGCTGGTTGCACCCTCTCCAAGATATATTTGTTGGTTTGGAAGTCAATGGGATGGGATGTTCAGTGCTCTTCTCCAACACCACAACTCACAGACATCAATACTTCTGTCATCCTTATACACTGTTCAGCTCTCAGATGCACAGAAAGTGATTGGAAAAAAAAAAACCAAACAAACATGGCCTGAATCAAATGCATGTTAGTCCTCAAACTGACATCATTACTCCTCAATAATCTGGAGAGGTCTCTGTGTGTAGATCTTCCCAGTGCAATATTTCCTGATTTCCTGACTGCTGGTACTAAGGGTGTTAGTTGTGGATCCAAGTAAGATGAAATTGTTGACAGTTTCAATCACTTTTCCATTAACCAGGATGTTGCCAGTGGTAGTCATATTTATGGTAATGGAAAACTTAAAAAGGCTTGAAATTTAAACCCTATTTTGATTTGTCTCTTAAGACAGTTACACAAAACATATGAAATTAGACTCCAGAAGAAGAATCTCTAAGAAATTAACAGACTTGAAAAATAAAATATTTACATACACACAGATCAGGGTATGAGGCTTCTCTTATGCAGTACCTTCACAATTTTAAAGTTTTAGAGAATACTGGCATAACTACAGCAGGTCTTAAATTCATATCACTAATAGGAATTTTAGTATTTTCAATTTTGTGCATGTTCTCTCTCTGTTCAATGTATAACTACAAACCCGTGTATTTATGCAACCACATCTTAATTCTCAATCTATCTGACGGGATCATAATTCAAAGATAAATTTTATTATGAAGGATATAAAAGTTGCCTTTATTTCTCCCAAATCATGACCAGGTTTTTTTGTTATGTTCTCCATAACCTTTTCCATCTCACAGGTGGAACCGAACTCTGGACAACCACACAGTCACACCCCAAATCCTCCAACTCCAGTTCTTTCACACTATCCTTTTACATGTCAAAACATATGTCTCCTGTGTTATGTTCCCCATGCCCTGTTCTCTGCTAGATTATCTTTTATATTCTCCGTGGTAAATTTGTACAATGGTGTTTAGAGATACTTCCCACCTCAGGTAAGTACTTGGCATTTAATGTTTTTAGAAGTCCTTTGGGAAATTAAGCCTTCACCAATGCATACCAATTCAATGCAGTAGTGCTGTAATATGTCCATGAATCATTAATTCCTCAGAACCGCTATAAATTTGGGCAGAAATATGAGTTTTGTAACAAGTTTGGAGAGTAGTGGATTAAACTGCCTGAATTTGTTATTTTCTGCAAGACCTTGCAAAGCTTCTATGATGTGAAATGTGTGCTATTTATTTGCAATATGGAGGCTATTTTGAGTTGTTGCCCAAGTGATTGCATAACTCACTTTAGAGTATATATTGGAATAAGTGTTCTAAAGTAGGCAAGTATCCAAGGTGCTTGAAAAATTACATTCATAGTAATACTGGAGGAGACCTGATGGTCTAGGGAGCTTTGGTAACCTAGTGGTGAAAAGTCGTGCTGCAATCCCAAAGACATGCAGTTTGAATCCACCACCTGCTCTGCAGGAGACAGATGAGCAAACTCCTCCCATGAGATCTACTGTCTCTGTAAACCTGCTAGAGGGTCTGCTATAGGCTGGTTCCAACTTGACAGCACTCAACAAAAATTACAATGAGTCAGGTCAGCCTTCCAGTGCCTCAAATCAAACCATATGGAGGACTTCTCACTCTCACACGTGTATATCTATTACAATGTAAGGATTCCCCAAAGCTCACTGCCCTTGAGTCCATTCCAATTCACAGTGACACAAAGGTACAAAGTAGAACTAACAGTCCCATGGGGTTAACAGGGATGTTAGCTCTTTACAGAAACAGACTAGCTGATCTTTCTCCCAAGGAGTGGCTCATGGGTTAAAACAGCTGATTTTTCCATTAACATAGCCACCAAATGCTTTTAGCACTGCACTACAATGGCTCATAATGTAAAGCATCTCAATGTTAAAATAAAAGAAGGGATATGAACCTATCTTGAGTGAAGCCACAGGTAGCATCCTACTTGTATCCAGGAACAGGCAAGGGATATGTTATACTGCAAAGCAGTGGGCTTTGAGGAGATATGGAAAGAGGTATTGTGGGGGAGAGGGCCAACAAAATCACATCATGATGTGATGGAAACCAGCAAACCTAGCACAAACATGGGACTGAGGACACATCAAAAGCAAAGAGCAATTTTGGTTGTACACTTCATTGAACTGAGTTTTGACTCACAGCAACCACACATGACAGAGTAGAACCATTTACATGACTGTAATTTTCTTCAGAACAGATCACGAGGGTTTTCCAAAGAGCTATTAGACAGGTTTGAACCACCAACATGTGTGTTAGCATCCACGTAATTAAACACTGCGCTATCAGGGATAGTTAGGACCTACTTTAACAGCCGCCTTATTATAATAATACAATGAGGATTTAAACACATATTCTGGGAGCTCGGTTAGGAGCTCCACAGAGAGCTGTGCTACCAATCCAAAGGTAGCACTTCTTTGGCAGTTTGGATTCAGTAACCATTTCATGGTAGAAAGATGTGGAATCTCTTCCCTTGCATTATAGATTCCAAAATCTAGTTTTGGGTTATATAAGGCGGTCAACAATGAGTTGCTTCTTGAACGCAATGAATTGAGTTTATATATAAATTCTAAATACACACACATATATGTGTGTATGTACACATATGGAGATATGTGTTGTTGTTATGTGCCGTCGAGTCGCTTGCGACTCATAGCGACCCTATGTACAACAGCCCTAAAGTCTGCTCTGTCCTGTGCCAATCGCACTGTCTCTGACACTCCCAGCCCAATTATCCCAGTCAATGAATCAATCCACCTCATAGAGGGCCTTCCTCTCCT
>NW_006399752.1:5780252-5834773 GCF_000299155.1 Elephantulus edwardii
TATATCTTTTATTTTTTTATTCTGTGACTTTCATGAAAATCTCTGCCTATAAATAATCTTTGCATAAAGCATAGGGCAGAATTTCTTAGCAGCTATACTTAGCCCTAATGAAATATTTAATTAGCATCTTCAAAATAGGTCATTACTGACCATCAATATGAACATAAAGGTCAGTTGCCTATGCAAGTTCTTTATGTAATGACTACAGCTATGTTCTTTGTAGCAGAAATGGTCTTATTATTTTTAAACATCACAAAGCACTTTATAACCATCATTAATATCACAACAGAAGCAAAGCATAGCAGCATGATAAAGAGAGGAGGAACATGACCTAATGTGAGGCTCTTGTTAGAGTTCTCCAGCTGATGAGAATAGCTTGCTCCCTATGAATTTCTTTCTAAATGAACTTTTGCAGATTGTTCTACAGTATAAATGGCTCTCTGATATATTTCCTCATTATATTGCTGATTTTAGGCACTATTAGCTTTCAAGTTCCATTTTACTGCTTGTAAACAATCCTATGATACACTCTATTCCAAAACATCTTAGGCAAATTAGTTAAGTCACTTAACTAAAACCAAAGCTCTGCAGTTATATTACCATATCTGGTAACTGACACATACATTTTGACTGAGACTATTTAATTTCTTGATAAAGAATAGCATAGTTTTAGAAGTCCTTGGACAGGGTATGTCCAAGAAACATACAGGTTTCACAGTTTCATTCTAGAGACAATATTATTAAATAAGAACATAAGCTGATTAATAGTAGCCTTAAGCTAAAACATGATATTTAATGAATGTTTTAATAGGCATTTGCAAGAGAGAATTAGCAAAAGCCAATAGAACAATTTTGGTTAAAAGAGTAGAATCCTAACTCAATTTTTTAAACAAAGAAAGTGCTTGTTATGCATGGTATCAAGTCAGAAAAGATCCATGGCTGATCCTGCAGTGGGCTTTGACAAGCAGTAAATCACACAGGAGGAGCCGCCCACCCTTCTCTCATGGAGCAGCTCGTGGTTTCAAACCACGTATCTTTGGGATTGCTGGGCAGATTCTTACCACTACGCACCATTCTTTTTTTTGTTTGGGTTTTGTTTTGTTTTGGTATAAGGCACCATTCTATTTTGAGTAAAACAAATATAATTCAAATAGAAAATGTGGGCTGAAAATCTAGAGGCAACTAAAATCATATGAACTTGGCATTAAATGCAAAAATTTAAAGTGTATCATAATTTTAGGTCACCTGGTTGACTGAAATGCTTAAGCACTCAGCTAGTACCCAATAGGCTAGTTGTTCAAATCCAACTAAAAAAGACCTGATGACCTTGTCCAACAAGTCACCATCATCCAGAAACCTATAAAACATAGGTCTACTCTAGCACATAAAATGTATATGTATATAGAGAGAGAGCGTCAGAATCAACCCATAGCCGACTCTCCAGTGCGTTTTCAGAGGCTGTTAATCACACAGGGGGAGACTGCTGATGAGCAATTCTCCAGTGGAGGAGCTCGTGGCCTTGAACCATGGACCTTCATATGCATTTGTTAAATTTTTTCCCCCACATACAAACACATTCATGGTGGTCAAGTTGGTTCTAACTCACAGGAACTCTCCATCAGTCTAAACAGAGACCGCCTATCATTTCCCCTGGGAGCCACTGGAGGGTCTGAACCCTCAGAGAGATGAAGCTTTTCAATTTGAGCACAACTTACTATGGACTCTGGTCTGCAGGTTTTTGTTGTGTACTGTCAAATTGAAGCCAATCCACAAATGAACCTCTATCAGGTTCCAAGAGGCAATAAATCATACGAGAGGAGATTGTCCTTCTTTCTCCCACAGCAGATGGTGGACTCTGAACTGCACATATAAATGTGTGTATGCCTATATGTATATGTGTGTTCATACATGTATAAAAACACACGTACACATATATGTTTATGTGTAAGTGGTGCTGTTGTAGTTGTCATTGTTGTGTCCCACTGAGTCAGAACTGGCCCACAACTGATCCTCAGGAGGGTTTTCAGAGGCAGTAGTCACACAGGAGGAGATTGTCAATCCTACGGCACAGCTGGTGGCCTCGGATCATGTGCCTTTGGGATTGCAACGCAGGCTCTTTGGCAAGTTAGAACTCATAGCTGATCCTTGAATGGATTTATTTTTACTAATTTACTGTCATACACATATAAGACAGAGTTTATTATTATAAACTAGTACAATAAAATCTTAAAGAAAAATAAAGATTAATATGTACATGACCATTCTACTGAAAATGCATTTCCAAATTCAAATTTCAGATTATAGCATGAACAACATCAGAAGAGTTTCAAAAGGATCTGTAAGTAAGAAAGACAAAAGTATACATACTTTCTGTTTTATTAAAGCATATATATATGGATAAATATTTATGAAAGGGATAACATGATAGCCTAAACAAAAACATGATTGATTTGGGGAAGAAATTTCATTACTGAACTGATAATTAAGTTTATTTACCTTTTGAAATCTACTAGTACAACATGCTTAGCTTCAGAAAAATCTGGAAAGTTTAATTAAGGCTTAATATGGCAAAAGAAAAAGGTATCATTGATAAACATGTAGGAGCTCTGCTGGCCTAACGGTAAGAGTCTGGAGCAGCAAACCCAAAGTCAGAGAGTTCAAATCCACCAACTGCTCCACGAGAGAAGGATGGCCAGTTTCCTCCCACGTGATGAACTGGCTCTGACCCTCCTAGCGGGTCAGCTATGAGTTGGTTCTGACTCAATGATACACAACATGCTCATTATGAGCTCTTTCTCAGGTGAGGTACTTTTTCTAAATTTAAAACCATGCATTAGTAGTATTACTCACAAACACAAGTGACACTTAATGAAGCAAGTATGCAACATAACCTTAAATATATAAGAATTCATATTACTTAAAAATAATTTCAGCTGTGGGAAAGCTGGCATTAAAGAGTTGGATTGCGCTTTTTATTTTTCCTTTTTATCCATCAGGTGGAGCATTTTAAAGATAAAATAAAAATTATTATGAAGGACACAAAATCAAATAAATGACTAATAGGGTATCTTCCTTACATATTTAAATACTAAAACTTCTAATTAGTGCTTGGTAGTTCACATATCTCCAATCTTTATCATCATTTCTCTTTAGAGCAATCCAGAGAGATATTTAGAAGAAACAAATTCAAAGGCAAAATTAATTGCTCAATTCCACAAAGCTAGCAAATGCCAGTGCCAAACCAAATACATAAGATGTCTGACTCCCAGATGGTAAGATACATTTTTAATTAAGGACAGCATCTCTACTCTTTATATTGTTTTAAACTCCTCAAAGGCCAATTAAAAAGGGCGATTGTAATGGTCATGTTCTTTTAAATGACACACTTTTCTTTTAAAAAGTCACCTTCACTTCAGTGCATAATTAGCGACCACTCATTCTAGTAGCTATTTATTTGCTTTCTAAGTAATTATTGAGCACTGATTTTATACCAGTTTCTGTGCCAATAGCTAGGGGTACATGGTGGACAAACAGATTCCATACTCTTTGGAAACACACTGAAGTCCTGCGGGCACATACTTATTATTGAAATCAACACAGAGATGTACGCTATGCTCTGTGATGAGAACGACGAAGAATGAGTTTAGGTTTATAAAGGACATATGAAGAGGCTAATGGTAGTCAGGGAATACAATCTCTTCATCAATATTGATTACAATCTGAAGGAACTGGCCAGGGGCTGTGCAGTGTGGTGACAGCAGTAGTCCAGGAAGAGGAACAATTTGTATATGCAAATATCCCGTGAGAGAAGTCATATCCTGTCTACCTACAAAGAACTAAAGGCTACAGGTACACAAGATTAGTGTGAAAAGAGGAGACACAGCAAGACTCAGAGCCTGTAGTACAACTTTGAAACTTCTTTTGAACCTGTTGGTATTTTTCTTTTCTTTTTTTAACTTTATGATTTTTTGTGTGTGTACCATCAAATCAGATCTGATTGGTACTGGAGAAGATTGCCCCTCCTTCTCCAGTAGAGCATCTGGTAGATTTGAACTGCGTATCTCTGGGATGGCAGTGCAGCATCTTGCCACCCGAGCTCCCGGAACCTGCTGGTGTATTTCTATCCAGTAGCCAATGAATTTTTTCAAACAAGGTCAAACTACATTTCCTAAGTATGTCCCTGGTTGCAGGTGGAAATTATCACATGAGGCAGAAATCTACGCAGAGAATGCAAATAAAGATGCTTTTAAATATGTGGTAGGATATTGATGATGGGGGGAGAAAGGATAGTTTAAAAGATTTCTGGGATGTAAATCAAGAAGATGCAGTGGTGAGCAAAAATAGAGGGGGAGGAGAGTACAGATTAGTGAGATTTTACTTAATTTAAAAAAAAAACACATGAGAGTTTATTCATAGGACATCTGTATTCACAAAAGCTAATTGATGATTCAGGTTAATTACTGTTCTCCACATGTTGAATTTTTGACATCATTTCTGTAAGCATAATTCGGCAACACAACAATGGCAGAGGCTGTCATGCCAAAATGAATTGCTAACATATGCAATTAAAATAAATGTCTATGAGACATAACTGTCAAAATAGTAATTATGACTTGGTGAGCGAGAAGCAGTCTGAAAACTTATTTGAAATTAAATTCATATTCTCTGTATAGACTTAGTGCATATCAAATTAAGGGGTTTTTTATGGTTCCGATTTTTTTTTAAACAAGCTAATCAAACACTTAGGATTTGGATAAGCTTAGTATCTAAAAGAAACTACTCAGAGCCATTTAATGATTTTTTAAATCAAGTCCATTTGAAATGTATTTCAATTTAGAAAAATAATGAATAAACCCATATTATCCACTGCATGTCAATAAGTTTTCTTAGATAAAAGCACCCTATCCAATACTGTTAAAACTTAGAACAGAGTATAAGTGAGCCTTTACTAAATAGTCTATTAGATTGTCTAAGAATAAAAATTTAAAAAAGAATAAAAATACAGTAGGATATGCAGTCAAAGGTTCTCAGCTACAAGTCCATAATTGTACATGGCAGCAGCACACAAAGACCTCTTATAAGTAAAAACAAAGAAACAACAAGATAGTAAAGGGAACTGTGGTGGCTTAGGGGTAAGAAGCTGTGTTACCAACTCAAAAGCACATGGATGATTTCAGCAATTGCTTCATAGGAGAAAGATGGGTAGTCTCTTCCTCTCCAATTTACAGCCTCTGAAAACTTACTGAAGCATCATCTATGAGATAGTTCTAACTTGACATAACAGTACATAACAACCATCTCTATTCAAGGAAAAAATATCTGAAAGCATATTTCTATAAAATCTTATGTATCATTTCAGTAACTATGAGACTTTGCATTTGGGTTTTCCTTTTACATTTCTACCACATCTGAAATGAGGATAGCTCATAAATGGGAATTGTCTTACAAAAGTTGTAGAGACAAAGGTAAAGGACACTCAGAACAGGATAGTTGTATTTGCTCTTAATAAAAAGTCATTCTCTAAGTAATATTGTTGTTGTTGTTTGATGCCATCGAGTCGTAGACGACTCATAGCGACCCTATGAACAAATGGCCTGAGCACTGTTCGTACATAGAGTTTCCGGAGGCAAGCCATTTCAGAAGTGGATGCCGCTCCTGCTTCCAGGCTTGATTTAGTCGGGAAGCTCCAGCCAACACTGTCCACCACGGGTACCTGTTACCACGATTAGGTGGTCTTAAATTTTAATGTATCTTAATATGAATGTTTTTCAACAATGCATCCTAAAAATGTAACAAATAGCAGAAAGATCAAACCAAGCCATGTTCATTGCTATGCAGTTAGCTGCTATTTATAACAACACTATAGGGCAGAGAACTTCCCCAGAGGATTTCCAAGGCTGTAAATGGAAATGCCAAAACACTTAATTGTGCTCATGTGAAATCTATGCACAAAGTACAAAAGCAGCGGTCTGAACAAAACAAGTGAACACTGCATGGTTTAAAATCAGGAGAGGTGTGTGCCAGTGTTATATTCTTTTCTATACCGACTCAATCTGTTGTTGAGGAACCATCAGATTGGAATCAACTCATGGCTGACGGCCCTGAACATTTTCAGAGGCATTAAATCACACAGAGTAATGTATACATTGTTAATAAACATGTACTGAATTGATATTTTAAGTATCTTCAAAATGTTTACACCAATAATTGTCACTGAAACAAAAGCATATTATTTATACTTAAATACATGGAAACAGAGGGCAGGCAGTAATTATTTTTTTATAAAATATTCTTCACTGGAAAAATAAACATGATCTCTGATTTACCTGCAAATTACCAAACAGGTGTTTCATGAGATAATAAGATGTTCATAACACATTAAACTGTGTTGTGTCTTGTTCCTGATCTTGGAGAATTGTCTCATATGCCATGGGGGTGCAACAAAAGGGCCTAATCACAGTGGAATAGATAAAAAAGACATTCAAATATTTCATGATAATGGGGGATAGAAGTGATAAATTCATGTAATTTATAAAACTATGCATCCTAAAATTGACCCAAGATTGAGAAACAATTTCCTTTCTTCATAATATACAAAATCATGATACATCTTATAAACCAGGTCATCTTTGATTCAGTGAAATAAAGTTATGAAAGTGCAATGAACTGACAAATTATAATTGAGTCTATCTCTGAGGTGTCTTGCACTCCTAGTAACCCACAGAGCAGCTGGTGGATTCGAACTGCTGATCTTATGGGTTGAGGGCTGACTGAGCATTGTGCTCTCAGAGTACTTTGGTTCTTTCATAATAATCTTGAAGTCTGAGGAAGTTAACATAATATGGTAGTTGGAATATTTTAGGCAAAATGGTGTTTAATTGTGCCTTGAAAAGAGCTAAAATGAAGTTTGATAATTTCACTAGGGCAGAATTAACCTAAGTAATTTAAAGACTACTGCAAATTCCTAAAGGCAAAGCAAATGTTTAAAAATATATTTGAAACACTGAGATGAAAAAGATTTTTATCTTTTGAAACACCCTTTAGTTTTACACTGAGTTATCCAAAACAGTGAAACCATATATATATATATATATATATATTAGAGAGAGAGACTTAGAGTTTATTTCAATGAAATGAAATTTGGACAAGCAGAAAATTTGTGGGCCAGAAGTCAGGCTAGGGGCTTCTAATGACTTACACAGCTGCACAGACTGTCTAATCAAAATTTGGCTAGTAAAATGACAGTGTGCTGGCTCATAGGCTGCAGAGTCTATCAGCAGGCAATAGGGAAAGTTGTTCACTTAAGTCCCACTAACCAGAAGGCAGATGTGTGAAAGCTGGATGCAAGATCCAAAGAGAATAAACAGCTATAGAGAATTGCTAGAACATTCACATATAGTCAGTGCAGGCCACACATTCCAGAGAAGCCACTTTCTGCTCTCTGGTGACTCAGAGAAGATCTATCTCATCACGGAGGTGATATCTTAGAACAGTCCAACCAGAGAGGATGGCCAAGATGACTAAACCCCTCAACAATCACCATATACAATTCAGTAAGTATTTTAGACAGATTTTAATTACTAGCTAAGTATAGCTGTTATAAAATATTTTACATCTTCAAAACTATTTAGAAATAACCATTGTTTGTAATACAAGACTACTTTAAGAATTGTGGTTACATAAAAATTAAAATAATACACATGGAGAGAGATGTGTGTGTGTGTGTGTGTGTGTGATACATATGTTAAAATAACAATTTAAGTTTAGAATATATTCTATGTATACTCAAAAGATTCTAGTTCTATCTATCTATCTATCTATCTATCTATCTATCTATCTATCTATCTTCCTTCTATGTTTACTCAAAGCATTATGTATACTTTTTAGCACACTCAATCTTGAACTTGATCAACATCCTGGGGACCAGCAGTCAGGTAATTAAAAGTTTCACTGGGAAAATTCGTTGTTGAGAATTGCTCCAAAGTGATAAAGAGCAATGATGTTAATCTAAACACTAAGGTGTGCATGATCTAAGCCATGGTCTTCCCAGTTGTTTGTTATGCATCTGAAAGCTAGACAGTGACTAAGATGACAGAAAAACTGATGTCTTTGAGTTATAGTGGTGAAGAGTGCTGAACAACCCTTAGACTATAAAAAGAATAAAAATGTCTGTCCAAGAGAAAGTGAAACCAGTGTGCTCCTTGGAGGCAAGGATGGTGCAACTCCATCTCACATACTTTGGGCAAGTTGTCAAGAGGCATTAGTCCTTGGAAGAGGACATAATGCTTGAGAAGGAAGAGTGTTAGCACAGTACAGGAGGTCTCTCAATGAGATGAAATGACACAGTGACTGGGACAAAAGTCTCAGGTGTGTTGGAGACAGGGAGGTTGACTCAGGAGGGGGAAAGGTTCAGAGCCTTTGTTGAGAGAAAAAGACTCAATATGAGTCACAGACAACTCTAAGGCACATAGTGACAAACCAATACATTAAAAATCTCAGCTCACTCACTGCTGAGTCAGAACCACCTCACAGCTGACCCTATAGCAGGTCTTTGGTGGCTGTAAGTTGCACAGGAGAAGACTGTCCACGTTCCCTCTGCAGAGCTACTACTAGATACGAAATGCCAGAGGAGAACTGGACTGCCTTTGAGTTAGCAGAGCAACCCTCTGTGGACTATGTTTCCATTTACATTCATTCAAACTAGATTAAAGACGTATTCTTTCTTTGGTTGCACCATTTTGAGAGTCCTGGTGGTGCACGATTCAAGTCCTTCAAACCTACTAGATTCCCCATGAAGAAAGATAAGACATTCGATGTCCACAAAGATTTACAGTTCAGGAAACCTTATAGAGAAATTCTGGTCTGTCCTAGTGAGTAGCTAGGAGTTGCAATTGCCTCAATGGCAACAGATTTTCTGTTTATTTTAACTGCACTGTTTAAACTAGTTTTAGCAGGTCTTAAATATATTTATTTTATTTGAATCTCAATCAGAAATATACATTTTACGTGTGCTTCTCAAAATTCTCGTCCATTCTGTTCATTTTTCCCATTAACTAGCACATTTTTCATGTACAGAACAGACTCATTAGCAGCAAGCATTACCTGGGTCTCTTACATTTCTGCACATCTTATAAACATCTCTGTCTTCAACATCAAAGATGTCTGTATAGTGAATGGCCTTGAATGAGAAATCCACTTCAATCAAGGATGGTTCGTTTATTATCTAGTATAATAAAGACAATGTCACCCTCCAAAACAAAGATCTAGCAGATACACTTACTGCCCCTTATAAAAGATGCAACTTCCCTATATTCAGTATTCTTTGACTGTGACAAAAAATCAATTTATGCACAGTATTTACCTAGGATACTCTTCAGGTCATCCCTGGAGCACTTAGGTATATAATAATAATTTCCAGTTAGATAATGTGCTGTGGGTAATAGAGCCTGTAGACTTTGTTCCAAGTGTGTCATTATCTTCTGTCAAAATAAAAAAAAAAATTGTAGCAGACTCAATGTTTGGCTTGATTAGTGGGGTAAAATCTCAAACACTGCAATTTCTGACAGGAATCAAAATAAAAAAAATCCATGAAGATCAAAAGAGATAAAATAGGACCAAACCTAGAAGGCCTCACTATTGTTTAAAAAGGCTGAAAAATACAGCCAGAAATGCATAACCAAGAGAGAATAACACTGATGAGCGTGACTTTGAGTCCCTTGGACCTTTGAAAGATTAAGATTCTGTTTGCATCAAAAGTTTTTCCAGTACTCGCTTCGGCAGCACATATACTAAAATGGGAACGATACAGAGATTAGCATGGCCCCTGCGCAAGGATGACATGCAAATTCATGAAGCGTTCTATATTTTTTTTTTTTAAAGAAAAAGTTTTTCCAACAGAGTGGAAAGAAAATCTATTTACTGGGGAGAAAAAACTGTTTAGCAATGTCATTACAGACAAGGATCTTATAACAAAAGTTTTCAGATTACTACAGGGCCTACAAAAGAAAAAATACTGATAACCCAATTTAAAAATGGACAAAAGACATAGAAAGACTTCACAGAGGAAGGCATTCAGACCACCAAAAGACACATGAAGAAATGACCTAAATTGCTAGTAGGCAATAAGAGAGATGTAAATCAAAACCACAATGAGATATCACCTCATCCCAGCAGCAGTGACAAAGTTTAATAGAACAGCATGAAATAAATGTTAGAGAGAATATGGACTGATTGGAACTCTCATAAAGTTTTGAAGAGATTGTAAAATGGTATAACCACTGTGGAAGGTAGGTTGATGTTTCCTCAAAAAGCTGAACATAGAAATTCCATATGACTCAATTATTCCATTGCTAGGAATACACCCCAAGAAAAAAAAGCTGAGACACAGAGAGTTGTATACCGATGTTCATAGCACCAATATTCATAATTGCAAGAACACAGAAACAGCTTAAATGTCCATAAACAAATGAATGGATTGAGAAATTGTGGTACATTCTCCTGATGGAAAAACTATGCATCCCTTAGGAGGAACTATTTTTTAAAGATGTCATGAAACATGGGAGAGGCTAAAGAGCATTATGGGAGTGAACTAACTTGGACTCATAAGGACAAATACTGCATAAGACCATTATTGCAAAAACAAAAAGATAACTAGTAAGATGTGTATGGCTATTCAAGGAGGGAAGCAGAGGGTACCAAGGGCTGAGGGTGGGGAGGATCACAAAGTTTGGTGGGTGGAGGGAGGGGGAGAAGGAATTAGGGAAGATTCTGTGGGGATCCAAAAAGATAAGGCAATAATGGGCATAGATCAAGGGTGATTCATTTTACAAGACACAAGAGTATAAAACACAATGTGATTAATTTTTTTAATTACCAAAAAAGAGAGAAATGGACGGATTTCTCTAGCAATTTCTCTACTTTGCAAGTTTTTATATTTTACAAAGTAGTTGTTGCTTTTGTTATGTGCCATTAAGTCACCTGTGACTCATAGCAACCATCTGTACAACAGCCCTAAACCCTTCTCTGTCCTGTGACAATCTCACTGTCCCCAGCACACCCACACCCATTACCCCAGTCACTGAGTCAATCCCTCTCAAAGAGACCTTCCTCATCTCCACTGTCCCTATACCCTCACAAGCATGATCCCCCTCTCCAAGGACTAGTCCCTCCTTGCAACAGGTCCAAAGTATATCAGACAAAGCTTCAGGATCCTTGCCTCTGAGGAGCAGCCTGGTTCAACCCTCTATAAGATGAACCTGTTCATTTTCTTAGCATCCATAGTATATTCAATACTCTTTTCCAACATCACAGCTTAAAGGCATAAATTCTCCTATTATCCCTAGTCATTTTCCAGCTCTCTGATGTACAGCAAGTGATTGCAAAAACCATGTCCTGTATCAGGTGCACCTTAGTCTCCAGGGTGGCATCATTGCTCCTCAGTCCTTTGGAGAAGGTCTCTAACAGCAGATTTTCCCATTGGAATACTTCTTTTAGTTTCACGGCTGCTGGTGCCACGAGTGTTGATTGTGGAACCATACAAGCTAAAGCGGTTAACAATCTCAATCTCTTCACCATCTAACCTGATGCTGTCAATTGGCCCAGTGGTGAGAATCTTTGTGTTCTTGATATTGAGCCCCAATGCATATTGAAGGCTGCAGGTCAAGGACTGCATCTAGTGCTTCAGGTCCTCCTCAATTTCAGCAAGCAGGGTTGTGTAATCTATATAACACAGATTGTTGATGAATATTCCTCCCATCCTGATGCCATATTTCTCCTCCTAGATAATCTGTTCTGCATAGAGATTGAAAAGGTATGGAGATAGGACACATCCCTAGCATACACCCTTCCCAATTCTGAACCATGCAGTATTTCCCTGCTCTGTTTTTGAAGACTGCCTCCTAGTCCAAGTATAGGCTTTGCATTAGCATGATCAAGTGTTTTACATGTTAACATTAGAGAATTTATTTCTGAAAAACTCATATCTATTTGGGACCAGAACGATTAAGATTTACAGAAAAAGCCTTAGACCCAAGTCAAGCCAATTTAACCATACCATCTTCATGTCTTCTCTACGTCAACTCATTTGATTTATACCCAAGTGGGAGTTGGGAGGAGAAATTTAACAGGAAACACTCGACTTAGATAATCAGCAACTAAGAAGAGTCCTTCAAGCATATAATTGATTATATTTCAAAACAAACGCTGTGCAACATGTTTATTGACTAAGAAATTCACTAGCTGCTTTATTTTACGTGGACTTCTCCCATCGCCTCCCCAAATAAAGCTCATTTCATAGAAACTTATCAGCATGTCTGAATAGGACAAGATTGTTGTGCTATTACGTTCCATAGTTGGAGCTGACCCATAGCTGGCCCTCTGGTGGGTTTTCAGAGGCAGTTATTAACATAGAAGGAGATGGCCCATCCTTCTCTCGTAGGACAAGATTATGAGAAAAATAATTTGAATAAATAGTTGAATGAATATATATATTTTGTTGCTGATTGGAGCTGACTCATAACCTACCCTCTAGCGGGTTTTCTGAGGCTGGAAAGTGCATGTTAGGGAATTGTCCCTCTTTCTGCCAAGCAGCCGCTGGTGGATTCGAACAGCCAGAGAGGCACCTTGGGATAATCATTTTCCTAAAAGTTTCCTCAGCTCAGAGATATTTCCCCCCCTTCATTAAAAACAAACCAAAAAACTGTAAAATATTATCTTATAATTCAAAGAGTTCATTTTAACGGATCACGGAACTGGAGACTACCGCTTAAAAAGCAACATGTCCAGCCACTGGTGGCAGGTTAGAAGGACGTAAGGCAGAGCCTAGAACCTGGGTCATTCTCCCCTTTGTTGCTGCTGCTGTTGTTAGGTATATTTGACTCAGTTCCTAACTTATAATACAGAGAAGAGCTCTTTTTGGTTGTTTTAGCAGTGCTCTTTGCAAAAGCAAAATTCCAGGATTTTTTTCCATGTTGTCCCCTTTTGAGTTAGGATTTTCCAACTGTAGAAATAAAAGACTATGCTGACACCCTTAGAGCTGAAGAAATGCAGTTGTTGTTATAAAACAGATATAACAATCTGCGTTATGCAGATGACACAACCTTGCTCGCTGAAACTGAGGAGGACGTCATGCACTTACTGCAGAGGGTCAAGGACTGCAGCCTTCAGTATGGACTGAGGCTCAATGTTAAGAAGACAAAAATTCTCACCACTGGACCAATCGGTAGCATCAGGATGGATGGCGAAGAGATTGAGATTGTTCACAGCTTCAGTTTGCTGGGCTCCACGTTCAACACTCTTGGCACCAACAGCCAGGAAATCAAAAAACGTATTGTGATGGGAAAGTCTGCTGTTAGCGACCTCTCCAAAATACTCAAGAGCAACAGTGTCTCTCTGGAGACTAAGGTCCGCCTGATATAGGCCATGGTTTTTGCAATCACTTGTCATGCATCAGAGAGTTGGACAATGACCAGGTAGGATAGAAGGAGAATTGACGCCTTTGAGTTGCGGTGCTGGAGAAGAGTATTGAATGTACCATGGACTGCCGAGAAAACAAACAGATTCATCGTAGAGAAGATTAAACCAGGCTGCTCCTTGGAGGCAAGGATTCTGGGGCTTCGTCTGACATACTTTGGACCTGTTGTAAGGAGAGACAGGTCTTTAGAGAGGGACATCATGCTAGGTAGAGTAGAGGGCCAGCACAGGAGGGGAAGACCCTCTATGAGGTGGACTGATTCAGTGACTGGGGTACTCGGGATGGGTATGTCAGAGGCAATGAGATTGGCACAGGATAGAGCACGGTTTAGGGCTGTTGTACATAGGGTCGCTATGAGTCGCAAACGACTCGACAGCACATGACAACTATATATATATATATAAAAGATATTGCTGTTATAAACCTTTGAGTCGCCTACAAATCAGTCCGAACCTATGCACAATAGTTCTTGTCCTGAGCCAATCTCACTGTCCTACACATCTGCCATTATTACCTCAGTAATCCATCTCATATGGGGTCTTCCTCTCCGGCACTGCCCCTCCACTCTTCCAAGCACTGATGTCCTTCTCCAAGAACTAATCCCTCCTGACAAGATACCCACAGTATGTGAACTGGTCCTTCAAATTCTTGCTTCTAGAGAACAGGCTGGTTTCACCCTTCCAAGACATAACTGTTTGTAGAGACAATTTATTTTCCAACTCCCCCATTCTTCCTATGTCTTCTCTAGAAGATAATGTGACAAAGATTATCCAAGAGGGAGGAAGTCCACCTGTTCGGGACCTCAAATCACAGAAGGTTTAAATTTATATTTTTGGCCTTCTCTCCACATGAGGTTTCCTAAGTCTAGAGACAGACTGATGATATTCAGAGAATCATTCATCCCAAAAGTTTAAATTTAGGAACACCTTTTAATTTTTTCTTTTTCCTCTGACTTGCACAAGGATAAGGAGGCTTGCTGGTATAGTTGTTATGTGTTAGGCTGATATCCAAAATATTGATAGTTCAAGGCTACAAGCTGCTCCATGGGAGAAAGATTAGGTCATTTCTTCTCATAAAGTCTTTAAAGCCTCAGAAACTCAGTGGAGGGTCTCAGCGAGTTGGAATAAATTTGAGGGTGTTCAGTGTGATATTTGACAAAGCTTCCAGGTTAAAAGTCTTAATTGCTTAAATACACAGGTATAAAAACATTAAGTGCTTTAGCTTTTTTCCTTATTTGCATATCCCAGGTAGCCTAGAAATAAGCACTGCACAAGTTCAGAGGACTGGAGCCCTGTGCAATCCAGCCCTGACCACTGACTATTCACTATGCGGCAGCTCATTTTATTCCACTATTTGAGAGGTCTTGTTGCTAACAACTTTGTGTTGAGATTCTATACTTCCCAATTAACACAAAAATAAAATTCAAGAATTAGTGACCAAAATCTAAAAATCATTAGGCTGGTAGCAAAGCAAAAGAGACAGACAGGCAGAGAGGAAAGTGAGTATAAATTGAGGGTGCAGAGTTTGGCTAGTGGTATTTTATATTTTTACATAAATTAACTCATTTATTATACGCTAGAGAGACTTCAGATGGGGAAGCTTCAACAGGTCTTTCAATTCCTGCAGTCTTCTGATAACATACTTAGGACCTGTGACACCTAAGAAACATTTAAGGTACCGGAAGAGGCAGATACTACTAGAGAAAAGAGAAAAAATGAAAAATAAAGAAGAGAGTAGGTAGAAAGAAACAAACAGCACAGCTATAGTGAGCATTTTCATTTTCCCTTTGTAAACTGAAGTTTAGGCATTTGTCCCCTGTTGTTGTTATTAGGTGTCGTCAATTAAAGAATGACTCACAGCAAGCCTATGGACACAGACCTGACTCATGCCCTGTCATGTGCCTTCCTCACCATCTGATACATTTCGGTATGTAAGTGTCATCACTGTGTTAACACATCTCGTTGGGGATACTCCTCTTCTGCTGACCCTCTGTCTTTGCAAGTATATTATCTCTTTCCAAGGGAATAGTCTCTCCTAGCAACCTGCTCAAATTTAAAAATATGAAGCTTCATCATCCCTGCCTTCAAAGAGCACTCTGGCTGTAATTTTTCCAAGACATATCTGTTCATTATCTTTTACTTGTTTGGTTAGTTGGTTTTGTTTTGGTTTGTTTGCTTGATTATTTGCTTAAGTTTTTTGTTCTGTTTTTTTCTGTTCGCTCTTTTGGAAGTTAATAAAATATTCCTTGTTCTTCTCCAACACCACAACACAAAGACATCAATTCTTTTTCTGTCCTGCTTATGCACTATCCAGCTCTCAGACGCATAGCATGTGGCTGAATGGACCATGATCCGACGGTGACCTAGTTGTAATAAACTGTGCTATAACCCATAATCCCAAAGGCACACAGTTTGAATCCATGGAAGAAAGTTGGACAGTCTCCTCCTGCGTGATTTACTGTCTCTAAAAACTGACTGGAGGATCAGCTATGAACTGGTTCTGACTCTACAGCACAGAACAATTATTCATATCATTGGAGTCTGTGATCACAATTCTACACTGTGATAGTGGATGAAGGGAAAGTGATAGGAGGCAATCAGGGAAGGAAGGAGGACATGCACCTGAACTTAACCTCTAAGGTCAATAAAGGCCCTGGTAAGTAGTGCCATTCATCATTTGATACAGTAGATGAACTTTGCAGAGGCAATATAGATTCTGTTTTGATACACTATAAAGTATTAATTAGGTTAATGTGACTGAAGGTAAAAAGAACCGCTCATGTTACTTCAGCAACAAAGACTGTGCATTTTAAAGACATACAGGAGTGGAATTGGATCTGTAAAGCCCTCGAAGGCCAAATCGTGTTTACATGATCTATTTCTGCTGTTGTAGTTCCTGGTCTCCTCTTTCCTGCCTCCTTCTCCACCTCTAATTCATACCACCTCCCTCTGCTCCCAAGCTTCCTCTTCCTCTTCTCTCATTCTGAAGATCTCTCTCCTCTCCTTCTCTCTCTCAGTTAATCTGCCTTTCTATCATTATGATTCACTTTGTGTTTACTACCAGCAGACTCCGTCCTTCTCCTTTCTATATTTTCCCTCTATAATCTTTTCTAACATTCTTTCAACATTGACTCACTATTAACTGATACAGTTATCAGTGTTTCCTTTCCTAATATTGATTTATTTACAAATCTTGTGTTTCCTTTCCTAATATTGATTTATTTACAAATCTTGTGTGAAAAACAATGCATTCGAACTGTGTAAATATATCACTGTTTCTTAAATTGTGAAAATAGAGAGCAAATGCACTTATTCCCCCAAAATCATGTCTGTTGGTCATAACTAACTCCCAGCTGAGCCACCTGGCTATGCTCACCCTGTAAGGTCAACCTATACAGAAGGAAGACCAAGTGAGAAGCAATGTCTTTGCACTGCGCGGTTGGAGAAGAGTATTAGCTATTCCATAGACTGTTGGAAAGATGAACAAATTAATCATGAAGAAAATGCAACAAAGCGCTCCTTAGAAGCAAAGAGAGTGTAACCTTGTTTTAGTAACTTTGAGCATGTTCTCAGGAGAGGCCAGTCCTTGGAAAAATAAATCATACAGGGGAAGGCAGTGGAGTCAGGGAACAAGATGACGACCTTCGAAGAGATAAACGGACACAGTGACTACAACTTGGGCACAGAGGTGATCATGACAATGGCCTAGACAAGGTAAGGTTTAGGTCTGTTGTCTGTAAGGTTACTACAAGTCATAGTCTACTCTATGGAACCTAATAACAGTAACATTATACCAGTTATGAAGGAATCCTGTTTATAACCATCCAGGCTGCTCACGGGATGATTGGCGGTTTGAACTGAGTTTATTAGCCACTTTGCATGAATTTGTGCAGTTTCCTCCCACCGTTACAGCCTTAGATATCAGATTGAGAGGCCCTATAAATCAGACACTATTCAACAGCAATGAGTTTGGTTCCATTTATGCAAGTTACAGTTGGTTCTTATGCATGACGATACCTGTCTATTAGAGTAAAACTCTACTGATTGTGTCTTGAAAAGCTGGTGTTTGGGGAATAAATCCTCAAGATTTTGTCCTGAGATAGCTCAGAATGGACTCAAACCACATATCTTGTGGCTATCAATTGCTCAGGCTTTGTATCACCCAGTGGCTCTGGGTTACCTCTGAGTTGTGTTATATGCAAGGATAGAAACCTTCTCACCATGTATTTGGTTCTGACTCCTGGCCCACTGTCCTACAGAGAGCTTCATGGAATCACTCTGTTACAAAGTACTGATATATTTTATCAACAGGGGTGACAGTGGCTGTGATGGGGCTTTAGCCAGAAGAGATACAGCACTCTCGAGAGCAATGTTAACTTTCAAAAAGATGGAAAGAAAGCAGGTGAAAATGCAGTGGAACAGAGCTGTTGTGTTGAAGGCAGGGCAGAGCAGTTCTGACTCCAGACCTCATTTACATAAGACAGAGCTGGATGCATGAAAAAGTTGTATTAGCTATAAAAGAAGAAAACAAATAAACATTGGATTTGAGAGGTTGATGAATCACTCTTACATTCGTTCATCTTCTTTATATCACATCAAAACTTAGAACAGCAGCTGTTCCTGGGTTTTTTGGTGCCTGGTAAATCATCTCAAGCTGCTGCAGATTCAATATCGTGCACATGACAAAATTAGGCAAGTCAACAGTGTGTTACACGAGTAACTCATTTCACCCGATGTTCTATTACATTTGCAGCTGCATCTGTATCTTAGACACGTAACATTAACTGATGTTCATAATGATAACCCTGAGTCATTAAGGAAATGTTGTATTATGTCTAGTACAGTGCGCTTGAAAAGTAAAGGGATTCAGTGCAGAAAGAGCTAACACTTTGTAAATACCTGGTGTAATGCAGACATTGAGAGAAACAAGAGACTTCATTTCCTTCCTTAAAAACAACAGAGTCCTGTGAAATGAGGAGAGTAACATCGATTTACCGCTGAAAATACATGGTAAAAGTAAACGGCCCAACGGGATTTCAGGAAGGCAGAGTATAATACTCTAAAGTCTCTCCGTAACACAATAAGCTTGAAAAGTGTTTGTTTAAAGGAAAAAAAAATCAAAAGTATAAAGTTTAAATAGTTTACACTTAGCTAGTCAATGAGTCAGACTCGTATAGGGAACCTAATCTTTGTACCTACGTATATTAGTTTTCTATCACTATTACAGATCAAGAGATATGTGGCTTTGGGCAAGTCTACTCTCAGGGATCTTGCTATGCACCAGAAAGCTGGACATTGAATAAAAATGGCAGAAGAATGATGCCTTTTATCTACAGTACTGAATATTCCATGGATTGCCAAAAGAACAAACAGATATGTCTCGGAGAAAGTGTAGCCAGGGTGCTCCCTGGAGGAAGGATGGGGAAGCTTCATCTCACATATTTTGGACATGTTGCGAGGAGAGGTTAGACCTTGGAAATGGACATCATGCTTGGAAAGTTAGCAAGAGAGAGGAAAATCCTCAATGAGATAGATTGACACAGTGACTGAAGCAACAGGCTCAAGTGTGTCAGAAATCACGAGGTGGCACAGGATAAGCCAGGGTTCAGATCTGTTCTATGAATCATCCTTGATTTTCTGGCTCCTAACAACAACAATTAGAATAGAAATATCACAAGTAGGTAACTTTAAAGAGCAGAAATTTCTTTTCTTACACTCCTACAGGCTACATGCAAAAATTGGCCTCTTGGCCTCATCAATTCCATATCTGTGACTCTTGTGAATACCAGCAGTCTTTGACATTTTTGACTAGACTGATGTAAGATTTATCTTACATCTGTATGACTTCATTACTGTAACAAAAGGCAATCCTTGTTTCTAAGTAAGTTTCTATTTACAAATACAAAGGTTAAGATTTCAGTCTGTATTTCAAGGCAAATGAACATAACTCAATCCATAGCTTTGTCTTTGCATATAGGTATCCAAATATGGCATTGTCAAGGAGCGGGTGTTAACACATAGCTGACTGCCCCTGTGGATTTTCAGAGGCTGTAAATAACACAGGAGGAGACTGCTCAACGTCCTCCCTAAGAACAGCTGACTATTTGAATCACATGCCTTTGAGTTGACAGTACAGTTCCTTACGCACGAGGCTACCAGAGCTCCCTTTTACAGATATGTGTGTGTGTCTGTATAGTATTTTATAGAAATAAAAGCATACGTATAAGACTTTAAGAGCAAATATTTCTTTTTTTACCGTCCTAGAAACTAAAATTCTAGTTAAGGTCTGGGCTGCACTGTATCTATATCTATACAATAAATATATAGTCTATATATCTGCATCCTTCTACATAGTACTATATACTTATGTCCTAGTGTCGAGAAGCTGCACTGCAATCTAATAGGCACACCGTTCAAACCCACGATCCACTCTGTGGGATAAAGACATGTGATTTCCTCCTGTGCAATTAGCCCCCTGGGGTCAGCTATGGGTCAGCTCCAACTCAATGGTACAGAACAGCAATGGTAAGGAGCTTTGCTGAAATCCTGAAGGCACGAGGTTCAAATCCATCAGCTACTTCACAGGAGAATAATCAGTCTCTTTCCATGTGGTTTACTGCCTTTGAAAATCCACTGAAGGGTCAGTTATGAGTCGATTCTAAGTCAATGGCATACAACATACCTTATAACTACATATTGCATCTATAAATATCAGTTGTTGTTAGGTGCAGCTGAGTAGAGTACCACTCATAACGACCCTATAAACTGCCAACCTGAACTCTGCCCTATCTTGTGCCAGATTCATCATCTCTGACATACTAGAGCCCATTGCTGACGTCACTGCGTCAATTCATGAGTGGAAAGTGGATTTATTGAGGTAAAGTAACTTGCAAATGATTTCTCTGGTTGTCCTGAACTAAGCTTGAAATGTTATAAATAGGAACAAGTATGTGTCATCATGAACTTTCACGTATCTGAACAAAGTTCATACATACTCTTGAGACTTTGCTATAAACAAAGTATTTTCCATTTCCTCAACTGCACCTCAAAATAATTTTAAACCAATTTATATCCAGAGAAGTCCTGTAATCATACAAATATCCCTGAACCAACACTGTGGTTAGAACAGAGAAGAGTAATTTGGAGGTAAGCTCATAATCAGCGTATTATCAGGAAGAAGTAAGATAACTGGCTCTTGTAATTTGAAAGAACACTGATCCAGAGAGGCTTGATTATACTGGCATCCTAAACAGGCATAAGACACGGAATAGGCGACTGGTTAAAACTCAGGGTTTTGTTTGTTAATAAGATCTTGATCCAGTGGTTGAGCATTTTATTGTGATTGAAATGTTGCTGGTTCAAAGACACCAGCTAACTATGGGGAGAAGGCTGTGGCAACTGCTTGAGTAGATCAAAACTCTTGGAAACTCTTGGAAATGGGACTGTTCCATTCTATCCAAGAGTTACCATGAATCCAAATCTACATGCCAACATTGTATTTGGGTTTTGTATTTGCTTGTTTGTTTTTTCCATATGAACTGTTATCAAGTCAGATAATTTTAATACTGTGTTTGCACAATTGATTTTTAAACTCTAAATGCAGGACATGAAATGGACCTTGCCCTTTACAAAACAAATCATCGCTTCTGATTATTTCATCTTCCTTTCAGTCCCTGATTGAGCTTATCTTCAGTTTTGACAAGTGTGCTTTCTAAATATTCTTTCCAAATGACTGATGGGAGTATTTTAAAAACATGAGCAAATAACAGAGCCACATATCCAGAGGTGGATTACCCCAAAAGCAAGATAAGGGCAAGATAAGGGCATGTTTGTGTGTGTGTGTGTGTGTGTGTGTGTGTGTTCACTAATCCTGACTCAAGGACAGAAGATTTTGAAAAGTCTAATTCCCTAGGAAGGTGCTGTGGGTTTGGTAGAGAGACAGATGCCAGAAGTTTCTAAAAGCAGGATGTGTTCATCAAACATGAAATTGCTCACTACAAATTAATATGTATATTCAAACAACCTTCGGAATCCCTTGCTTCTTGAGTAAACTGACATGGGACCAGTAACACCACTTCTTACTTACTTTGTAACTGATTCCTTAAACAACAGTGTTTAGGTTCAGCTATAGATTTTTCTGACTTTGGTGGGGCTTTGTATTTCCCACTATCTGCAGTGCTTGTCCACATTATATACTTAGAAACTTAATTAAACGTCAGGAGAGCATAAACTGCAAAGTTTACTTCTATCAGTTTCTTGGCCTTACAAGAAGATAAAAATTTCAAAGCACCCACTGAAATAAATTTATAATGAAAACCTCAGTTCATCTATGTCAACCCAAGTATATGAAGATTCAGAAAAACTGAACCACCTGAATCAACCTCCAGTTATGTCAGAAAGTACTAAGACTTCTGCAGGCCTCTCAAGTATAAGAGGTGCTTGTTTTTAGGATATCTTTTTTTTCCTCTGGTTCTTCTCAGCTGCCTGCATATAAGCAAATACAAACAAAAGACCCATTTATAATGAAATTCACTCAGAACAAGCTTTCCAAGAGTTTTTTGGTCATTATTAGCGTTGTACAGATCAAAGTCCTCAGATGTGAGTCAGATCACTTGCAATGGCATTATTCCACCACTTTGTTGTCTCTGTTCAGAACTTTAGTCTCGTCCTCTCCTGTCTCTTACCTTTTGACAATAACTGTTCTGAGCATGAAATTATTCTTCCTCTCTGTTCAGCAATACATCTCTCCCTGGTTATCACTAACAAGTTGTTATGGCAAATACTCCAATGTCTTTAAAAAAGAAAACTCTATTGTTAGTATTCTCTTTAGATGCTAGTAGCATTACAGATAATAAAATCCAGAATTCCCATTGCACACATATATTCACTCACTTACCAAGGAAAATATATAAGATAGCTATTGGTTTCTTTTTATGTATTGCTATACCAAGACTTAGACAGATTCAACTGAGTAGGAAGATTACTCACCTTTTCCTTAGGCCCATGGCTATTGAGTTGTTATGTTTAAAGGTTAAATCGAGGGATATAAATGTGGGTCATTAAGTTACCCATCCTGTTAGCTCATCAGAACAGATTTCCTTTCTTTTCCTGTTGTTTCCTTAAAAAAAAAATGTAGGTCCCCTTTTTCTATTTTCCCTCCTTCATGTCTTACTTTTTCACACTAATTTTCCCTTCCTACATTTTTATTATATCTTTAAAATTATCCTCTTATTTTCCCTTTCATTTTAGAATCCATGATGATCAAATGTGTTAGTTCTTTTAGAATTATGCAGTACTATTTATTTTCACGTAGATATACCAGGATTGATCATTTATCTTGCAAATCAACTTGGATTTGTGAGTCACTTTATCTTACTACAGAAAGAAATTATCTCAACAAATCCCATAACATCTAAGTAGAACAATCCAACCTACATGTCAAATCAGATTGAAAGCTTAGTTTGGCTATTTTCCCTTCGGAAAATGTCAGCTTCTCAGAGAGTGTTCACTGCTCCTGATTTTCCCCTTCATTGACATCCTGGTCAGTGAAGACAGGGAGAAGCAACTTAGAAACCTTAAAGGGGTCTGCTGACCTTAAGCAGCTTGTTCAAAACACAACTGCTACACGCCAACATGAAGGGTTCAGCCTGCACTCAATGGTATCACTTTATTAATTTAAAATGAATCTGTGGACAAATACACTGGTTCTTATTTGGTAATCCACCCTCTGCTGGGATCAAAGGAAGCTCAGATATGTTTCATCTGCTTCTGAAAGTTTGACAATGAATAAGAATAACAGAAGAAAAGTGGATGCCTTTGAATTGTGATGTTGGCAAAGAGTACTGAATATCCTGCAGCCTGTCAAAAGTAAAATCAAGTCTGTCCTGGAGCAAGTATAGTTAGGGGGCTCCTTAAAGGCAAGGATTGTAAAATTTCATCTTATATATTTGAGCATTCTTCAGGAGGGGCTATACACACAGACACACTGAGAGAGAGAGAGTGAGAGGTTTCACATGAGCACAAGTTCATAGTATTGTATTCTACACACTGGCACATCAGTAAAACACAGTCAACATCTGTCAGATATTCTTTGCTTTCAGCCAACATCTCTTTCATTAATAATTATATCCCTCACTCCATGTCCTCTTCTGACTCTGGGTTAAACTTCTGTTAGTCCCTTGTTGATACACTGCTGTAACAATTTTAAAATTATCTTTTGCATAGTTAACTTGCATGTACAATATTAGTACTACCATTAAATAATTTTTATATTCTGTTGAAGCACCTTTCCTCATGTTGTTGTTGTTATGTGCTGTCGAGTCCCTTGCGACTCATAGCGACCCTATGTACAACAGCCCTTAACTCCGCTCTGTCCTGTGCCAATCGCACTGTCTCTGACACTCCCATCCCGCTTATCCCAGTCACTGAATCAATCCACCTCATAGAGGCCCTTCCCCTCCTGTGCTGTCCCTCCACCCTCCCAAGCATGATGTCCTTCTCCAAGGACCAGTCTCTCCTCACAACATGTCCAAAGTATGTTAGACGGAGCCTCAGAATCTTTGCCTCCAAGGAGCCACCCGGTTTAACACTTTTCAGGCCAAATCTGTTTGTTTTCCTAGCAGTCCATGGTATTCTCAATACCCTTCTCCAGCACCATAGCTCGAAGGCATTAATTCTCCTTCTCTCCTCCTTGGTCACTGTTCAACTCTCTGATGCATAACAAGTGATTGAGAAGACCATGGCCTGTATCAGACGCACCTTAGTCTCCAGAGAGACACCATTGCTCTTCAGTACTTTGGAGAGGTCCCTAACAGCAGACTTTCCCATGGCAATGCGCCTTTTAATTTCCTGGCTGCTGGTGCCAAGAGTGTTTGTTAAAATATCATATTCCTCAGTGAGAAGAGTCTTTACTAAGTACTAAGCTGTACCGTGGTTTAGTTTAAAAAATGGCTTGGGAATAATTTGTTTCAAAACTTAAAGGATTACATCAGGAAAGAAGTTCTAGAATTTCCCCAGGTCGAAGGAGTTGAGTAACTATGATTTCTATAAAAAAAAACGGTTCCACATTGACTGAGAGGTTAAACTTTTTATAGTGTTTTGCATGAAATTTTATGTTTTATAAATATGAAATATTTTATAAAAATTTCTACAGATTTTCTACAGCATGAAATTGTCATTCAATAATTCATACAAATTTTATGTGATGGCATTAATTACAGTCCCTATACTCTAAAGATGCCTTGTCCACTTCCACCCTGGCATTCTCATTTTCCTGCGTCTTTCTATATTACTCCTTCCTGCTGTGGGAGCTTTCTCCCTAGGTAAATACTAACCTTATGTCATGCATGTTCATTCTGAACACCTTCCTGGTATCACTGTTCACCTTCTAAGCCTGTCTACTTTTGGCTGAGAGTTGAGCTACACAGGTGTATTTAGTTCTAGGTCCAAAGAATCAGTGAGAGTTATAGTCTTGCGAATTCTGCAAGTTTCGTTTAGACCAATAGACCTAGTTACTTCCTTTCTTTTACATTTTGTACAGATTTCTATCCCACTCTGCCAAGGCCCTTCCACTATGTATGATTCTTTTTTGAGCAGTCAGCTCAGCAGTGGTAGCTCGCTAGTTCTTCTGGTTGTAGAGTAGAGGAAGTTGAAGTTTTTGAGAATCAGTCCTTTCAACTAGTTGCTTTTATTGGTCCTTGATACTAATTTGTTTTCCTTTGCTCCAGGCAGGGGAAGATCAATAGCGGTACCTTATGAGGGTGATTCTCAAGGTTTTAACAAAATAAGATGTAGAAGGTTCTTTTTGTAAACTATGTTGTACCACCTGACACTGATGTCTCCTCTAAAACTATAGACTTATAATTCATTCTCTCAGGATGTTTGATAAAGAAGTTTTCATAACTTTCCTGTCTATGACTCTACTATGTACTATGTAAATGTGTATGTGTGTGTGTGTGTGTGTGTGTGCAAAATCACCTGACAAATATATGTATGACCCTTTCACCTGTGCATATCAATTTGTCTTTCCTGTTTGCCTATTTATCCACTTACAAGGGAAACAGTTATTTTTACTTATAGTGGAGTATTATGCATGTAAAATTATTTAACTTTGATGTCTGTATATCTTATGCAGAATAGTTAAAATTTTGATCTTGCAAATGTTAACATTAAATCATCTCTGACCTATGTATTGAATTGCCTTTGACTGTCCTCTAATTAAAAAATTATGTCCTTCATGTTAATAGTATTGTCTTTAGATGTTTTATTAAGACTTTATTTCCCATCTGAACTTTCACTAACATCTTATTTTGTCTACCCCTTGTTTTACATACCTTTTTTATTATATTTTCATGCTGAATTTATTGGAAAGTAGATATTAAATAACAGGTTTTACTATTTTCATTTCTTCCTCATCAAGTATGATTATATTTATAATTATAGAAGTATCTTCATATATTTCTTATTTAATATTTCTTGATCTTTTTTACTATATCAAGGGTTACCTTCAATTTCCCCCCTTCCTCAACTTTCATAAGGAATGCTCTTCTTATGCTAAGAGTCCTGGTGCTGCTACATAATGAAACAATGCCTCTTTATATCTCGGAAATTAATTTAGGGTGGACATTCCCCTTCTTGCTCAATATACCAGTCATTTTCTGCAAAGAAAGTAAAAAAATCATTGAATGGAAAACTTTATGTGTTGTGAGCACATTGCATGTGTTCAAATGGATACTTTTGTTCATTCTCATAGTACAAACAATAAACTGTTGTTATATCTAGTCTCAAAGAGTTTGTACGGTACAAAGAGTTGACAATAGAGAATTGAGAAAAATGAAGAGGTTACATGTGATCTTCAGTTGAATACAAATCTTTTCATTCCTTTGAGATAGGAAAATTTTAAATATCACTGTTCTTGACACGGTTTTAGTTACATTTGTTTTATCTTACTGTTTCTTAGAAACATTATAACAAAACAAAGCTCTATAAAATTAACTGTTTCCCTAACAGAAGAAGGAACTCTGACTGAGTTGGTGCTATGGTAGAGAATGCAGCTGTTGACTAAAAGGCTGATATTTGAACCTATTATCCATTTCCGAGGACTCGAGGTTTGAATTTGTTCTTCAGTTCCTTGAGCTTAAGAAATGATGCGTGAGTTCAGCCCTTTTGATTTTCTGACTCCAACTCCTTGCACATTTCATTGTAATATTTTACTTTGTCATCCACGCTGCCTTTTGAAATCTTCTATTCAACTCCTTGGTATCTTGAGCTCTTCCTTGTGCTTTGGTTTCTCTGCGCTCCAGTGCAATTTTCAGAGTCTCTTCTCACATCCATGTTGGTCTTCTCTTCTACTTCTGTCTTTTCAATGACATTTTGCACTCTTCCTGGATGATACCCTTAATATCCTCCCACAACTTGTCTGGTCTTCACTTGTTAGTGTTAAAGGCCTCAAACCTGTTCCTGAGATGGTTCTGAAATTCTGGGGGGATAGATTCAAAGTTCCCGTGGACTTGGCTAAATTTTTCTCAGCTTCAGCTTGAACTTGCATATGAGTAGTTGGTGGTCTGTAATCAAGGATGCTTTAGGAAGAATGTTAAATGATCCAGGAAGTATTAAAAGAAGATGGAAAGAATTTACTGAGTCACTGTATCAAAAGGAATTGGCAGACACAAGAATTTCATGAAACAACATATGAGCAAGAGCCTATGGTGATGAAGGAAGAAGTTCAATCTGCTTTGAAGGAAACAGCAAATAATAAGGCCCCAGGAATAGACGGCATACCAATTGACATACTTCAGCTAACAGATGCTGCCCTGGATGTGCTCACCAAGTTATGCCAAGAAATCTGGAGAACAACCACTTGACCAACTGACTGGAAGAGATCTATATTTGTTCCCATCCCAAAGAAGGGTGATCCAATAGAGTGTGGAAACTATAGAACAATCTCATTAATTTCACATGCAAGCAAGATTCTACTGAAGATTATCCAAACACAACTGGAAAAACACATCAGCAGAGAACTGCCAGAAGTCCAGGCTGGGTTTAGAAGGGGTCGTGGTACTAGGGATATTATAGCCAATGTTAGATGGATCTTGGCTGAAAGCAGGGAATACCAGAGGAATGTATATCTGTGTTTCATGAACTTTGCAAAGGCGTTTGACTGTGTGGATCATAACAAACTGTGGCTGACTCTGAGAAGAATGGGAATCCCAGAACACTTGATCATGCTAATGAGAAACCTCTACTGGGACCTAGAGGCAGTCGTGAGAACAGAGCAAGGGAACACTGCATGGTTCAAAATTGGGAAGGGCATGTGCCAGGGATGTGTCCTGTCTCCACACCTTTTCAACCTTTTCAAACAGAACACATTATCCGGGAGGCTGGGCTCTATGAGGAGGAATGCGGAGTCCAGACTGGGGGAAGATCTATCTATAATCTGAGATATGCAGATGACACAACCCTGCTTGCAGAAAGTGAGGAGGACCTGAAACGCTTGTTGCAGAGGGTCAGGGACTGCAGCCTACAATATGGATTGAGGCTCAATATCAAGAAGACAAGGATTCTCACCACTGGCCAATTGGCAGCATCAGGATGGATGGTGAAGAGATTGAGATTGTTCACAGCTTTCTTTTGCTTGGCTCCACAGTCAACACTCTCAGAACCAGTAGCCAGGAATTTAAAAGACATATTGCGATGGGAAAGTCTACTGTTAAGGACCTTTCCAAAGTACTGAAGAACAATAGGGTCTCTCTAAAGACTAAGGTGCGTCTGATACAGGCCATGGTCTTTGCAATCACTTGTTATGCATTAGAAAGCTGGACAATGATTAAGGAAGATAGAAGGAGAATTGAGGCCTTTGAGCTGTGGTGCTGGAGAAGAGAACTGAGGGTATCATGGACTGCTAGGGGGAAAAAAACCAGATTCATCCTGGAAAGGGTCATACTGGGTGGTTCCTTGGAGGCAAGGATTCTGAGGCTCCATGTAACATACTTTGGGCATGTTGTAAGGAGGGACAGGTCTTTGGAGAGGGACATCATGCTTGGTACGGTGGAGGGACAGTACAGGAACAGAAGGCCCTCTATGAGGTGTATTGATTCAGTGACTGGAGCAATTCAAATGGGTGTATCGGAGATGGTGCGATTGGCACAGAACAGAGCGGAGTTTAGGATTGTTGTACATAGGTTTGCTATGAGTCTCAAGTGACTCGACGGCACATAACAACAACAACGGCCATTTCCGAAATAGCTGACCTCCGGAAACTCTATGAACCTGGAGAAATGATGGAAGTTATACAACTGTTCAGATCTTTCATTCATAGGGTTGCTATGAGTCGTCTATGACTCAATGGCACTTAACAACACCAACACCAACATCAACATAGAAAAGAGTTCTGTGGGCCTGGTGGATAGAAAGCTATGCTACCAAGTCAAAGGTGGATGATTTTAATCTGCCGCCCTCAGGCCTGGTTTTAATTTTTTTAAGTGGTATAGCACTGGTCTGTCCATTTGCTGTATAGAGGTAATGTGTGGTTCCTGTGATACTAAACACTGTGACCCTGTGGATAGTGTTTGGTGGTGCTCCCCATTTAAAACAAGCTTGGAAGCAGGAACAGCGTCCACTTCCAAAATGGCTTGCCTCCAGAAACTCTTATGAACTTGGAGCAACAATGAAAGTTATACAAGTATTCAGGTCTTTCGTTCATAGGGTTTCTATGAGTCATCTACAACTTGACAGCACTGAAAAACAACAACATCTGCACCTTGTGAGAAAGATAAGGTAATGTCATTTCATAGAGATTTATAACTTCAGAAGCCCTATCGGGCAGGTTTGCTGTGTCATACAAGGTTATTCTAAGTCAAAATTAACTGAATGGCAGGGTGTGGACAGGACAGCCTCATTTTTACGATCTAGAAAAGTAAAGGGATGGGAGAGGTAAGTATTTCAAATACTAAAGGGAAATTTATCATGCAATAAAACAGGTGTAAAAATGGCCTAGAGAAAGATGGCTTTATTAAGAGATTAATTAAGCCAGCTAGAGAAGCCACTGCATGTACACTTTTAGGAATAAAATAAGAACATACAAAATTACTTTCAAGTTACATAGATAGACTAGTAGAATGAGTAGCCACTAGGAATAGAAAGTTTTGTATGTACTTTACTTCTACCATCTGAAATGGTACGACCCAATAAAATAAGCTACAAAACCCCAAAACGCTCCATGCTGTTTTGCTTTCCTGGAGTATCGGGACCAAGTGGAGGATAGGTTCCATTAGCATAAAACCTCATCTTGGTGTTTTTGTTGTGGTTCATAGGTGCCACCATCTCTTAGTAATCTGATGAACAACAGATCTGAAGGTTACCCTAGCCTGCACCATCCTCACCACCTCTGATACACTCAAGCCCACTGTTATTGTCAGTCATTGAGATACGCTAGCTTTTTGGTGTAATTACCACTGTATAGTTCATATTACTGTACTGAAACCATACGGATTGTTGGTGTTAGTACACTGCATTAATATTTTCATATTAAATACCATCCTAAAAGTAGGACCTCCCTAATAAGCAACATTATTTCTCAGAAATAATGTTAACCTTAGTTGAAGAGTACCACTAAATCTGGAAGTTCATTAAATTTTGGCACCATCTGAAACTTAACTGCTGAATTAATTTAACAGCCCTGTTTGGGGATAATACACTTCCAAAAAAAGATTTTTAAAAAGCATCAATCTACTCAAAGGGGATATATCTGCTTCATATGCATTCTTCAGTGGTATTCAGGAAGCAGCTGTCAGATAAATTATAAAAATACATGATAAACAAAACAGACTCTTCTTTTTAATTGATTTTAATCTAGCTTCATCTAGGCAGCATAATGCTCTTCACTGATAGCAGGGTGAATGATATGAGTGCAATTACTTAGCAATTCACCATGGCTTAAAAACGTACAGAGCTTCATCTATCACTAATACATTCTAATGTCCAAAGTGGCAAATTATTGGTGGGTGTTATTGCAGATCAACTGGCAATTAGTCATACTGCTTTGTTCAAGTTTAATTTCAAGAAACAAAGGAGGAGACTTGATTACTGGTAGAAACAGCAATGAGTTATGGGAAGTTGCAAATGAATAATTTATTGATTGATAGTGACTGAAAGTCATTATCCTCTGATGGCTGTTCGAACAGCTAATGTGAAATGATGAAACCAATGTCTCTTATGAAATCCCTGTCATATTAGCTGTTTGTTCAACGTTGATTTCCTTTCTCACGTCAGAAAGTTCATTACAGGTTGAAGAGGCATGGATTTATACTTGCTTTGTCCTGATGGGGCAAGTATCTTTCAGTTGTAAATGCCTGCTAACATAAAAGGGAATAGGTTTTACTCAGTTACCTGAGGAAATATTAAATGATAAAGAAAATAGTCTTTACCCTGATTGCTTACTTTCATAATGTTCCCTGTCAAGTTAGCAAAGTAAGTTTCTAGTTAAAAGTAATTTAAAACAACCTATTGTCTGACTATATAGAATATTTCTAATTACCTCTAGCAATTGTCATTGTAATTGATTTACTTTGCCACTTTAGCTTTCTGTCTCTAGGTAACAATTTGTTAAACTCTCTGGGGCTCTATATACTTACCAGGAATGGACAGAATGTAGTGTGGTGGCAGGATAAGACTCACAGGGTAGAACTTAATACTTTGAGTTATCAGATAATAAAAATATGCCTAGCCTAGACATGGAGTCCAGGAATGTCATTTACCTACTTAATTGGACACACAGTTTCTAAACTCTCAGCTATATCCATCAATGTGACAAAAAGGTAAGCTCTGAAAATTGTCAGCTAATGATCTCCACTACTAAATAATACACAGGGTTTGTAACCCTCATGCTAATTGGTATGGCATCGATTCCTGGAGTCTTATTTTTCTGCCAATGCATTCAGTGCAGTTTTACTTTCTTCCTTCATGAACACAGGTTCTTGATCGTATAGTATCTCTTTGAATATTTTTGTGTTGGCCAATTCTTTTTGGTACAGTGATTCTGCGTATTCTCTCCATCTTCTTTTGCTGTTTCCTGATCATTTAAGATTTTTTCCGTAGCATCTCTGAATGAGGGATGAATTTGGTTTTCAGTACTTTCTGCTTGAGAAATGTCAAATCAACTCTTCCCTTTTCCTTTTTTTTTAGCTCTTCCCTTTTTATTCTCCAATTATAGATCTCCGAAGCTGCCCTTTAACTCTTCTGTTAAGTTCTTTTACTGTAATATCTCCTCCCTTTGTCTTGGTTTACTGATGCTCCAGTGCAATATTCAGAGTCGTTGACTGACTGGGAGAGATCCCTATCTGTTACCACTCAATGTACTTGGCACCAGCAGTCAGGAGATCAGGAAACATTCTGCCTGCATTGTAAAGTCTGCAGTCAAGGACCTTTCCAAATTAGTGAGGAGCAATGATGTTAGAGTGAAGATTAAGGTGTGTCTGATTTACACCATGGTTTTTCAAGCTGGACAATGAATGAGAATGACAGAAGAAGAAATGATGCATTTTAACTGCAGTGTTACAGAAGGATACCCTATGCCCTGGGAAAAGGACAAACAGGTATTTCTTTAAAAAGTACAGCAAGAGTGGTCCTTGAAGGTAAAGATGATGAAGCTTCATCTCACATACTCTGGGCATGTTGTTATTAGAGACTAATCCTTGGAAACAGACTTTATACTTGGAAATGTGGAGGGACAGTGAAAGAGAAGAAGACCTTCAATCGGGTGGATTGACAGTGACTCCAGCACTGGACTCAAGTGTGTCAGATATTATAAGGATGGCACAGAACAGGACAGGGTTCAGATCTGTGGTTTACAGGGTCTCTGTGAGTTGTTTCTGTACTCAACAGAACCTAAACATATCTTAGTCCATTATATAGAATTTCTATATAGAAAATAAGATAGAATCAATTAATATACATATTTATGAACTGAATATTGACAGCACTTATTTTTCTAACAGTTTAGTCTATAATTAATGTCTGTCAAAATTCCAGCTGGTGACAGGATGGAATGCCTGTGTTCCTGTCATTGTAAAGCTAATAAAATGTTTATTGCACTGTAAATGTTCATTAAAATTATTAAAAAAAATAAAATTTAAAAAAAGAAAAAATTGTAGTACATTCACACAATGGAATACTATAAAAAATGTTTATTACATGCATTTTTAATGTGCAGAATTTGACTATTATCATCAGCACAATGAAGTAAACTGACCTCCTATGTCCATTTTGAAGGCTCTGTTGTTATACTTTGTAAGAAGGTGTGCTACTAGCCCAAAGAAAGCACCTCTGGCAGTTTGGATCCACAAGAGAAGGACAGGCAATCCTTTCTCATGTGACTTAAAGTCTCAGAAAAGCCAGTGGAGAGTCAGGTGAGTGAGTTCCAAACACCAGCAATGACTTTTTAAAAATAGGGTTTTTGTTATTTCTCAACTTGGTTTTCTCATAACTCATGCACTGATAAGTTCTGCCAATAAAATTCTTCAAAAGGAAGCGTATATGGGGATGTTCAGGTAGGCATCTACAATGAAGCAGCTAGCGACGTGCTTACTCAAAGAACAAGTTAACAAACCTAGCAAGATGTTGTTGTTTTGTTGGGGGGGGGGGTTTAAATCTCAGAAATTACTTGCTTATAGATTTTTCTTAGTCTCTGGATAGCTAAGTTCCACCCAAAATTTTGTTAAAATTTTTCCTCTGCTTCAAAGCCACTGTTGGCACTGAGGAAGAAAGATGGGCAATTTATAGACTCCAAAATTATCTGAGGAATCAACAATGAATCAGTTTCAACTCTATGTCATTGAGTTGAGTTTTATTCTTATAATTTTTAATAATGTTGTTGCATTTATATTGGTTTTACAGAGGAAGTTAATTTCACTCTAACCTTTAACTTGCCAAAAAAAAAAAAAAACCAAAAACCAAGCTAAACTCCAGAACCCAATTTTTTCCATGGAAAGCAAACAAGTAGAAGAGTTTTGTCTTTAGAAGTAGGTACCAAATTCTGTGGGAGGCATTAGGCCAATATTTCAAATTTTGTTCTTGATCTTTGTATTCTGAGACAAGAGAATAATGTAATTAATTCTGTGATGCTTGTAGCTAACTCTTGCTAGGGATATACATGGTCTTAAACTGATTAAGATAATTTATTACTTACGGTTGCATAAAAAATGGATAATGAAGAATGCTTATCTAACATCCATTTCCCCTTCTCTCTTTTACAAATTAACTCACGTGGGTTCAAATCTATCCCTAGTTCTAAATGATGATCAATAATAGTGAGGCAATTCAGTAATGGTGTTTATTGTTCCTAATTTTGGTAAAAGATGGGTTCAATCTGACTAAAATGATAGGCTTTTTAAAAAATTTAAAAATGTTTTTGGAATTATTTCTTTCCTTAACTACCTCATTGAATCCATATCCTCTTCTGAAAACGAATAAAGAGAGAACGTGCTGTCCCAGTTTTAGTTAGAGTTATCTGATAGCTATGTGAAGAATAAGTCTGAAATTACAAAGATGAAGAAGTAGAGATAGAAACAATCTGAATCTCGGATCACACATAAAAGCCAAAATCGGTCTAACAAGGAATCTCTTCTAGCAGTGACTACTTTTTGTTGTTAGGTGCTGATGAGTCAAGTATGAAAAATAGCGACCCTATGAACAAAAGATCTAAACCCTGCTCTATCTTATGCCATCCTCACACTTCCCGACACACAAGAGCCCACTGCAGCAGTCACTGTGTCAGTCCACCTAGTTGAGGGTCTTCCTCTCCTTCACTGACCCTCCACCCTTCCCAGCATCATGTCCTCCAAGGAATAGCACCTCTAGCAACACATTCAAAGTATGTAAGGCAAAGCCTCATCATCCTTGCATCTAAATAAGACTCCAGCTGCACTTTCTCCGACATATTTTTGTTCTCTTGGCTGTCCGTGGGATGTTCTATGCTTTTCACTAACATCACAGCTCAAAGTGCCAATTCTTCTTCTGTCATCCTTATTCATTGTCCAGCTCTCACATGCATAGCAAGCGAAAGGAAAGACTACAGGCTGAATCAGTTGCACCTTAGTCCTCAAACTGGCATCATTACTCCTCAGCAATTTGGAGAGGTCCATAACTGCAGAATTTTCCCATTGCAATGTTTCTCCTTATTTCCTGACTGCTGTTACCAAGGGTGTTAATTGTGGATCCAAGCAAGATGAAGTTGTTGACAGTTTCAATCTCCTCTCCCTCCATTGGAAAGATAAATTAATTTGCATATTTTTAAGCCACTTTGAGTTAGAGTTTCTGGTAACAGAAACCAAAAGCTTCCAAACTTACGTGCAGTGATTATAGCTGTTGTTGTTATATGATTCTGATTCTTTCCCCAGTGATTCTGACTTGGGGAAAAATACATATGTTACAGAACAGAATTCAGTTCTGAAAGATTTTTCTGGCTTTAATCTCTATAGAAGGGAGCTCTCTCTGGTGGCCTAGTCTTATATAGCTGTTCTACCAAGCTAAAGGCATATGGTTTTAATACACTCGCTGCCTCCCACGAAATTTACTGCCTCTGAAAGCTCATGGCAGGTCAGCTATGACTCAGTTCTGAGTCCATAGTACAAATAAACAATAATATCTAGTGAAGGGTACCTCTAGTAGCTTCGTCCATAGAGTGTTGTGCCAGTAACCCAAAGAGGGCAAGTCTCTGGTGGTTCAATCGCTCCAGATTCTGTGTGGGGAAAAAGACAACTTCCTTCTATGTAATTTACAGCCTGTGAAAACCTGCTGGAGGGTCAGCTATGAGTTCTGACCCAATAGCAAATCTCTACAGAATGCCACCACATCTTTTATTCGTCAATGCTTTTGAGACGGTTTCAACCATGAACATTTCAGTTATCAGTCAAATGTAAATTCTCTATGCCACTCAAAGTTCTTCTAATATGAATTAGAAGAATGGCTTGAAAGACCAGTCATTATTTTTAGGTACCATCAAATCAACCAAGACTCAAAGGAGCCTATGAACAACAAATCTAAACCTTGCTCTATCCCACCACCCAGCTCTCCTCTGATATGACTGAGCCCATTCTTACAGTCACTGAGTCAATCCACCTCACTGAGTGTCTTCTTCCTATCTTTTGCTGACCTTCTATCTTCCCAACATGATGCCTTTCTCCAAGGACTGTCCCCTGACAACATGCCCAAAATATGAGAGATGGTATTTCACCTTTCTTGCCTCTAAGGAGGACCTCTGTTGCACTTTCTTCAAGATTTATTTGGTTTTTTTGTCAGTAAATGAGATATTCAGTACTCTTCTCCAACACCATAATGCAAAGGTATCAATTCTTCTTCCGCCATCATTATTCACATCCAACTTCAAAAGGATAGAAAGTTATTGAAAAGACTATATAGCTTGGATAAGGATGTGCACCTTGGTCTTTGGAGTGACATCATTACATTTAAGCCCTTTGTTGAGATCCTTGACAGTAGAATCTCCTAATGTAATAAATAACCTCTTTACTGCTGGTACCAAGGGTGCTGACTGCGGATCTAAGCAAGACAAAAATTGTCAATACTTCTATCTTTTCTCCATCTATCATAATGTTACCTGTTGGCACAGTGGTGAGGATTTCTGTCTTCTTGATGTTGAGATGTAATCCATTTTGAAGGCTGTAGTCTTTGATATTCTGCAGCAAGTGTTTCAAGTCCTCCTCACTTTCAGTGAGCAAGTTTTGTGTCATCTGCATAACATGGGTTGAATAAAAGTCTTCTTCTGATCCTAATGTCACATTCTTCTTTATACAGTACAGCTTCTCAAGTGAGTACTGTACAGACTGAAAAGGTATGGAGAGAAGATACAATCCTGATACACACCTTCCCATGCAGTGTTCTTTGCTATGTTCCTACATCTGTTTCGTGGTTGAGGTACAGTTTTCACATGAGCACAACTGAATGTTCAGGGTTTCTTTTTCTTCTCAGTGTTAGCCACCATTAGTTATGCTCCACAAAATCAGATACAATGCCTTTGCTTAGTCAATAAAAACACAAATAAACAAACTTCTGGTATTCTCTGCTTTTAACAATGATCTATCAGACATCAGCAATGTTATCTCTCATTACAAGCTTCCGAATCCAACTTGAATTTCTGGTAGTTCTCTATCAATTTACTGCTTCACAATTTTTTTCATAATCTTGAGTAAGATTTTACTTACACGTGTCATTAATACTGTTCAATAATTTCCACATTCTGCTGAATCACTTTTTTTGAGAATTGTAGCAAGTAATAGATATCTTCCAGTCAACTGGTCAAGTAGCTGTCTTCCAAATGTCTTGGCATAGATTATTGACCAGGTCTAGGCCTGCATCTGTTTGTTGAAACATGTCAATTGATATCCATTAAATTCCTGGTTTGTTTGTTTTTTCCTCAAAACCTTCTGTGCAACTTGAATATCTTCCTTCATTACTATTAGTTCTTGATCATATATATACTACTTCTTAAATAGTCCCAGGCCAACCAATTCCTTTTGGTACAATTACTCTGTGTATTACTTCCACCTTCCTTAAATGCTTCCTGTATCATTCAAGATTTTTCTCATAAAATCCTTCAGCATTGCAACTCACGCCATGAAAGAAAAGTATTAGGTTTTTATTAATGGGGAGATACAAAGAAAAGTCATCTCTACATACATGTAATCTTAGGACTTTCACAAAAGTATAGAAATTCAAATGGCTATACATAGACACTATTTTTAGATGTTGTTTGAAAATTTAGGTACAGAACATATTCCATTTAAATGCAAATAAAAATATAAAATTGAGGAAGGAGAAGTTATGACTGCTTTGTTCTTATGACTAACACATCCCCAACTTCCTTGAGTTTAATGACCTTAATTGAAATTTAATGACTCAATCAGTGATTTATTTAGCTATGTTTTTCTTTGTGCAAACTATTATCTGAAAGAAAACCCTGAAATAAGTTTCTAATTCGAGTCTTACCTATTTGAATAAAGTACACACTGATTTAAGGAATAGGATTAGAGCACGTCCTTAATACTGTGTAATTCTTCCTTGCATTCTCCTAACTTCTTATTTAAATGGTGACAGCCTTCTCTTGTCACCATTAACAAATGAGTTGCACAGTAAATTTTTCTTTCCTCTTCTCTTATACTTTGCATAAATAACAAGGGCCCTCAACTGGACAGAGCAAGCAGTTCATTCCTAGAAAAATGAATCCAGTTGTCTTATTTCAGGTCATTCTGCAGTAGAAAAGGGCAAAATATAATGGTTACCCTGGAACCATTCTCAGTGACTTAAACGGGGCACATTATTTAGAAAATGCCATTCAGATCAACTAGCTTCACATATGTCAACTCACAATGCCCCCATAGGAAGCACTTAGTCTAACTAATAATATGATGATATGCTATCATTGGCTGCAATGGAAGCATGAAAAGCAGAGACATAAATGACTCCTCTAAAATGTTCTGGTTAGGGTTTATGATATACAGGTCAAGCATCACTTTTAAGGCACTCAAAAAGCACTGAAAGAGAGAAAATAACATCTCTTCTGGGCCTTATCCTTTCAGTGCTATTCTGCAGATTGTTCTTTAAGGCCACGTCTGCTCTTGAAAGTGCATGATCCAACTCACCCTCTATAGCTGCTGTTTCACTCTCCATTCTGTTTTAAAAGCAGTTAGAGCTGAAAATAGCTCAAGAATGTGAAGGCTGCATGACTGTGCAGTTGCCATTTCAAATATGCACAGAAAAATTTAAGCCTGAAGCTATTTTTCTCAAATGTGGACAGTTCCTAAGAGAAATTGTTAAGACCTTGTTGAAAAACAATAATTTGTAAGTAACAGAGGTCATCAGAATACAAATAATATAGAGAGGTTTCTTTACTTCTTCAAGTAGAAATGTCCTCAAGCCAAGGGAAACAATGAAATAAAAAAATTTAATTTGCAGTCAGATTTGAACAAAGGAAAAAAAATCCTTTGATAAATGCTTAGCATTCTCCAATAAGTTTAATTTTCATTTATCCAGTATGCTCTTTAGAAGAGAAGATGGTGAGATTTTTACCTCAGATTCCTTAGACAAATTATTGGAAGAGGTCAGTCCCTCGAGAAGGAAACTGTGCCTGGTAAAGCTGAGGGTTATCAAAACAGAGGAAGACTCTCAATGAGACAGACTGACACAGCTACCAGAACAATGGGATCAAACACAGCAGTGATTGGGCAGATGGCACAAGGCCAGGTGGTGTTTTGTTCTGAGAGCCTTTGTGAGTCAGAATTGACTCGATGGTGCCTAACAAGCCTTTTTATAGCAAAACTAAAAAAAATAACTCTTGAAGTTTACTGAGTAGAAGAAAGTAAAAATGGGCTAAATTATACCAGCAAATTCTGTCATATAAAGGAATAAAGTTAACCATGATGATGTTTTAGACATAGCTCAGTGCTTATAAACTGTGTCTTTCTGTTCGTTCTCCACTAAGATTTGATCTCTTATCTTTATTCTCTGACTTTCCAACAGAGTTTTTGGGAGGCTGGGCAGGCGACCAAGAGGGTCCTTGGAGAAGGACATCATGCTTGAAAGGGTGGAAGGACAGCGTAGGAAAAGGAAGACCCCAGAGGAGATGATTTGATACAGTAATTGGGGCAATGGGGATTGGTGTGTCAGAATCAGTGAGACTGGTTCTGGACCGGGCAGGCTTCATAGAATTGGTATGAGTTGGAGGTGATCAGAAATGCATAACAACAACAATAACAACAAATGGCACATGAACAGACTGCCCATCCTTCTTCCAGAGAGGCACTGCCTCTGGGACAGCAACACAATTCCTTACAGAATGTGCTACCAGAGCTCCCTAATCCAGCCAGAAGCACCTCAAAAGAAAGACGTCACCATCACCAATCAAAAGATAATAGGCAGTGAAAACCCTGTGGACCGCAGTGCAGTCCTGATGCATACAGTATAGACACGGTCACCATGTACTGCATGGCTGCTGGTTCGGTTTATTCCTGGTCGATCTGACGCTAAGTACGTCTTCCTATACATGATCTCTGCACCTCGGGTTCCACATTAGGAAAATGCAAGATCTGCAATATGGTCTTGTCCTCAAGACCTTTACAACTACCAAGCTGAATCATATATTCAGAACTTTTGACCTTCAATACAGTTTTATAATGAGTAAAAGCAGAAGCAACAGCATGCTAAAAAAGCTGGGCACGCAGAGACTGAAGGTACCATACTGAGAGCTGAAGGTACTAGACAAGGACGTGGCATGACCTGCTTTAGAATTAATGTCCTTTATTTATTATAGCTTTCCAACAATTATTCCTGATTCTGCCATCTGGTTCTAGTGTTGTAAATTTCAGTGTCCTAAATCAGTGTTACTGTGCAGAATCTACACTAACAAGCCAAATTCGATGTCTAGAGGAGACAAGAGTAAGCTTCCTGGCAGCTCTGGGGACATACAGCATGTCAAAACTTAATCTAGACGTTAAGCATGTACAGCATATTTGCTATAGATGTTCTCACATAGATACACGTTTGTGGTCACTTGTGAACAGAAGAATTGAACTTCCTCTTCTTTGCCATGCCTACTATAGACAGAAAAGCCATCTCAGTGGCATAGTGGTTAAAGCACTGAGATTCCAACCAAAAGGTGGGCAGTTCAAACTCACCAGCTGTTCCACAGGAGATGAAGTAACCTCCTCCCATAAATGTCTTGGGAAGCTGTGTGGGAAACTTCTGTCCTATCTGGTCATTACACTTCAGAGTCAACTTGATGGCAATGGATGTGGTTTGGGTCAGAGACAGAGAAAAGAGAGTGTATAGAATTAATTCATTCCCGTGTACATCTAGAAAGAAATTTAGAGATCATCCATTAGCTACATCAGTGTCTCACAAATTCTGGTATTTATAAGAAATCAAACCAACTTGGATTCTGAGTTTTATGCCTATTTTTATATATGAGTTTATTTGAAGGGAAAACGAATTTCATACAGATATATGCAGTAAATCAATACAATCTGCATTACAATATATTGCCTCCATGAAGCAAGAGGATTCATTTTAATGATCTCCCACTGTGCCCCTTATTAAATTTCTCTAAGTACTTTTTTTCAGCAGTATTTTTCTCCAAAAACATGTCTACATAACTGCAAAACAGCTAGTCAATATAGTCAATTGAGAGATCATTTTAGTTGGGGCAACTGACAAAATGTTTTATTGTTGTGAAATATCAGACCTAAGGATTGATTCTTTATTTTCCCAAAGTGATTGGCTCTCCTGTGAGAAATTTCATAAAAAATTAATTTTACATAATTTTTCATCCTTTCCATTCAACATGCTCAAGGTGGGAAAAATTAGCTATTCACAAGCTTGTAAATTTTCACTTTCCTCTTTTATAAGCAATTCTTGCCATCTTCACTATTATTAGCATTGTTGTTGTTGTAAAGTGCCATTGAGTTGTAGGTGACTCAAAGTAACCCTATGAATGAAAGACCTGAACACTTGTATAACTTTCATCATTTCTCCATGTTCATAGGGTTTCTGGAGGCAAGCTATTTCGGAAGTGGAAACCACTCCCGCTTCCAAGCTTGTTTTAATCGGGAAGTTCCACCAAACACTGTCCACCATGGGTAACCATTATCACACCATTTGACACATCAGTGTCACAGTGTTCAGCATCACAGCCACTACGAGATAACTCTATAGAGCAAATGGACAGATCAGTGAGCTATACCACTTAGAAGAATGTTTGACCAGAAACAATTAAAGCCAAGCCTGAGGGGAAATCATAATCCAGACTGAAACGTAAGGCCCACTGGCATCTTATGTGTTTCTTCTACTTCCTCCCTACATCTGTATGTGTTTTACAGGATATAGATATAGAATATGTGTATGTGATGCCCTTGTTCCCTATTAAACTTCATAATGTGTAGTATTTTCTACTCTTATTTTAAGACATTTTTGAAGGTTGCAAAATATGCTATGTAGAAGCCACTTAATACTTTATTGAGTATTTTACATTTCTTAAATGCATTTCTACATTTTTTACCTTTGCAAATGGTTTCTTAAAAGAAATACCTTAATCAAAATATATGAACATCTGAAAATTTTCCATTCACTTCTGCTAAACCATTAACTCAAATGGTGCTTTGAACCCATACTTTTATTGCTTATATACATCAATATGTAAGCATTATCAATGAAGATACGGTTTTTTGGCTAATCTGATGATAAAAACAATCGAATATATTTGTGTAAGAGCTCTGATGGTCTAGTGGTAAGGAGGAGTACAGGGAGCTCTGGACTAATGGTATGAAGCTATACTGCGATGCCAAAGGCACACAGTTCAAATCCACTATCTGGTATGCAGAAGAATGAGCAATCTCCTCCCATGCAATTAGCTACTTCTGAAAACCAGATGGGGGGTCAACTACGAGTTGGTTCCAACTCAACAGCACATAACAACAACAATCTACTTGGAGGTGATGTTATGTGCCATCAAGTCGATTATGACTCTTAGCGACTCCATGAATAATGGCTATGAACCTTGCGCTATCCTGAGCCATCCTCACTATCTCTGACACACAGGAGCCCACAGACACAACCATCATCTCATCCAAGGTCTTTCTCTCCTGCACTGACCCTCTACCCTTCCAAATATGAGGTCCTGTCTAAGAACTGGTGCCTCCTGACAATATGTCCAAAGTATGTGAGATACAGTCCCAAAATCCTTGCCTCATAAGAACAACCTGGTTTCACTTTCTCTGGGACAGATCTGTTGTTCTTTTAGCAGTCAGTTGTGTGTTCAATACTTTTCTCTGGCATCACAACTTAAAAGCACCAAAGCAAGCAACTGCAAAGATCATGGCCTGTTATCAGGCACATCTTAGTCTCTAGACTGATATAACTGTTCTTTAGCACTCTGGAGAAGTCTCTGAAAGCTGATTTTCCCAAAGAAACATGTTTTTACTTTATTTTATACTAGTTTACATACAAAGTTCATAAAGTTCACATACATTATTTTTTCACAATAAATCTTCACCCTTTCCTTTACCCATACCTCCCTCACCCATCAAATTGCATGACCCTATGATTAAGCCCTCCCTCCCCTCTTTGGATCCTTGTACTTATTCTACAATAATGGTCTTATACATTATTTGTCCTTATGAGACTGAGTTAGTTAACTGACAATAAAAGAGATGTAAATCAAAACCACAGTATCATCTTACCCCAGATGCAGTGGCATGGTTTAGCAGGCCATCACGTAATATATGTTGGATAGAATATGGCAAGATAGGAACTCTTATTTTTGTAAAATGGTACAACCACTCTAGAAGTCAGTTTGACATTTCCTCAAAAATCTGAACATAAAAATTCCATATTACCCAACTATTTCACTGCTTGGAGTGAGAACTGAGGTACAGAGACTTGTACATCAATGTACAGAATTATTCACCATAGTAAGGACATGGAAACAGCCCAAATGTCAATATCAACCAATGCCCAAAAGAACAACAGATCTGTCCTAGAGAAAGTAAAACCAGGTTGCTCCTTGGAGACAAGGATTTGGGGACTTCATTATTTTTTTTTTTCTGTTTTGATTACTGTTCTGTATCAAATATATATTTTTTTTTTCTTTCTTGGCTGATGTGACTCTGGCTTCTGAGTCACACTCGAATGGACTGAGAGATTATGGTACAGTCACACAATGGAATACTACGCAGCACGCAGGAGCAATGATTTTGTAAATTACTATCTAACATGGGAAGGACTGGAGAGCATTATGCTAAGCAACCCTTCTTTTGATTTCCTGATGGCTTGTGCTACAATCAGAGTGCTGATTGTAGATCTGAGCAAGATGAAATTGTTAGTAACAATGTATCATATACATATACAGTTAACTATCAATATTCTTGTCCAAGGAGCCTGTATTTCATATTCTGTCCATATCTATGCTAGTAACCCAATGGCCACACTGGGAAAAGATGGGCAATCTCCTCCTGAGCTATTTTCAGCTTCAGAAACATACTGGAAGGTCAACCATGAGTCTATTCCAAATCTGTTACAATGAAAGAGAGAGATTGTAGTCCTTTCATTTATATTCTTCTTTGGTTTTGATTACTGTTCTGTATCAAATATTTTTTTTTCTTCCTTGGCTGGTGTGACACTGCCATTGTATAGTTAAATCTGAAAAAGGAGTGTTTACATGTGCTCTTCCGAAACTACCAGTTTTATATTGTCTTCTGTGTAAAATGTAACATTCATACAAAATAAGAGGCAGTGATGAATTGAAACTAACATCTGAAAGCAAGTGACCTTAGTCTATAAGCAAACACAAGAACAATGTAACTCAGCACAGAAATGCAAATGTCTCTTTGCAGTAGTACTTCCTTAGAATGATCAGTTTTTACATCATAAAAAGACCCAACATATTGCCACAAATTTAGTATTTAGAAACTTGTTCAATATGTAGAGATTTGTTGCTACATGCTGTGAAAATCAATTTCACGGTAAAACAAAATAGATAAATAGATTAAATAAACAAAATACAAATTGAAAAATCTCATCATATTAATTACTTAGACCAGAAAATCTCTAAGTCATATAATCAAAATTAGGTAAATACAAATTTAGGGTCTCTTAATTTTAACCCTTCACTTATGTAGCTTGTGTTTTTTTTAGAAATAGCCTATGAAGTGATACATAATTGGTCCACCAGTGGCTCTCTGAGACTATAAATCGAAAAGGAAGAGACAGCCCCTCTTCCTTCTGAGGGCCGCCAGGAGATTCAAACTCCCCAAGGGGTATCACTTTAGAGTAAGCACCACAATTCCCTATGAACTAGACCAACAATGTATCCTAACAGAAACAAACAAACAAACAAAAAACAACAAACAAACCAACAGAAACTAACAAAAACTCACTTTTAGAAAATGGAAACATATATATAAATCTAAGTACCCATTCTATGCCAATGGGGCAGACATTGTTAATACAGAGTTACTGTATTAGAGGGAATAACTACTAAGTGATAAAGATCAAACCCACACGAGGCTAAAATTTTATACCTATTAATCAGAAGCTAGTCTGATGCAAAACTGCCCTTTTATCCTATTAGGGTACCAACTATGCTTGGAGCCTGATTAATAAATGAGATCACAATTGAAAAATTAATAATGAAAGCAACCCCATTTTTTCTCACCTTTTCATCCCCTGAATCATCTGATTCAAGATGTCCCATGCCAAGTCATCTCACTTCACCAAGACCTAGTATGTCAATATTTATGCACTGTTTCTTTCTTAATGTCCAATTTTCCTACATTCATGCTTCTCACATTTCACATTCCACATTCCAATCACTAGTGTCTGCTTACAGCTGTTCCTGCTTCTTTGTGTTTTCATATCTGAGATCGCGGGCTCAACTGCCATGTCTGCTAGTCTAAATGTGCTCTACTGTACGTAGGGTTTTCAAAGGCCTGTTATTTCAGAAGTGGATGGCCATGAACTACAATGTGGTGAGCAACAGGATAATACCCGTACACATACAAGGAAGTCCAATGAACACCACTATCATTCAAATATATGTACCCAAAACTAGAACCAAAGAGGAGGAAATAGAAGATTTCTACCAACTTTTGCAGTCAGAAATCAATCACACAAGCAATCAAGATGCACTGATAGTAATGGGTGACTGGAATGCAAAAGTTGGGAACAGATCAGTGGCTAGAAAACATGGACTTGGTGACAGAAATGAGCTAGAGCTAGAATGATAGAATTCTGTACATTCAATAATTTAGTCATTGCAAATGCTTTTTATAAGAAACACAAACACAGGCTACACACATGTATGATATGTATAGGAATCAGACTGATTACATATGTGGGAAGAATCTTTGGAGAAGATTAATATCAGCAGTGAAAACCAGGCCAGGGGCTGCTTGTGGAACAGACCACCAACTACTCATATGCAAGTTCAAGCTGAAGTTGAAGAAAATTAAATCCACAGAGACCAAAATTTCACCTTAAGTCTATCCCATTTGAATTTCACAACCATCTCAGGAACAAGTTTGAGGCCTTTAACACCAATGAGCGAAGACCAAAACTGTGGGAGGATATCAAGAATGTCATCCACGAAGAATGCAAACGATAATTACAAAGACAGAAGAGAAAAAAAAGACCAAGATGGATGTCAGATGAGACTCTGAATATTGCATCAGAGCATCAAAAAGCCAGAGCTAAAGGAAGAAATCAAGGAATTAAAGAGCTGAATAGGAAATTTCAAAGAGCAGCTCAGGAAGACAAAGCAAGTTATTATAATGAAATGTGCAAAGAGCTGGAGTCAGAAAATCAAAAAGTCTGAACTCGCTCAGCATTTCGTAAGCTTAAGGAATTGAAAACAAATTCAAGCCATGAGCAGCAATACTTAAGGATGCTTTAGGCAGAATGTTAAAATATCCAAGAAGCATTAAAAGATGGACAGAGTACACAGAGTTACTGCACCAGAAGGAACTGGCTGACACAGATGAATTTCATGAAACAACATATGAGCAAGAGCTTGTGGTGATGAAGGAGGAAGTTCAACCTGCTCTGAAAGAATTGGCATTAAACAATCACAGCATAACAACTGACATATTTCAACAGACGCTGCCCTGGATGTGCTCACTAAGTTGTGCCAAGAAATCTGGAGGACACCCACCTGGTCAACTGACTGTAAGAGATCGGGATTTGTTCCCATTTCAAAGAAAGGTGACCTGACAGAGTGTGGAAATTATTGAACATTATCATTAATATCATTAATGATATCACTAATATCACATGCAAGCAAGATTCTGCTGAAAATTATCCAAAACCGACTGGATCAACATGTCAACAGAGACCTGCCAGATGTGCTTGCTAAGATTAGAAGAGGTTGTGGTACTAGGCAAATTATAGCTAGTGTTAGATTGATCTCGGCAGAAAGCAGAGAGTATCAGAGGAATATCTATCTGTGTTTCATGGACTAGGCAAAGGCTCTTGACTATGTGGATCACAATAAACTGTGTCTGACTCTGAGAAGAATGGGAATCCCAGAACATTTTATTGTGCTTATGCGAAACATGTACTTGAACCAGGAGGCAGTCATCAGAACAGAGCAAGGAGACATTGCATGGTTCAAAATTGGGAAGGGGGTCCACCCGGGATGTATTCAGTCTTCAAATCTTTTCAACCTGTATGCAGAAGAGATCATCCAGGAGGCTGGGCTGTATGAGGAGAAATGTGACATCAGGATTGGAGCAAGACTCACCAACAACCTGCATTATGCAGATGATACAACCCTGCTTGCTGAAACTGGGGAGGACCTGAAGCGCTTGCTGCAGAAGATCAAGGACTGCAGCCTCCTATATGGACTGAAGCTCAACATCAAGGAAACAAAGATTCTCACTACTGGGCCAATTGGCAGTATCACAATGGATAGTGAAGAGACTGAGATAGTTAACAGATTTAGTTTACTTGGCTCCACAATGAATACTCTTGGTATCAGCAGCCAGGAAATCAAGAGACAAATTGCATTAGGAAAGTCAGCTGTCAGGACCTCTTCAGAGTACTGAAGAGCAATGATGGCTCGCTGTAGACTAAGATTCACCTGATCCAGGCCATAATCTTTACAGTTGTGTGCTATGCATCAGAGAGCTGGACAGTGACTAGGGATGATAGAAAGAGAATAGATGCCTTTGAGCTGTGGTGCTGGAGAAGAGTGGTGAATATAGCATGGACTGCTAGGAGAACAAACAGGTTTGTCCTAGAGAGGGTGTAACTGGGATACTCCTTGAAGACAAGAATTCTGAATCTTCATCTGACATACTTGAGGCTTGTTACAAGGAGGGTCCAGTCCTTGGAGAGGGATAACATGTTTATGAATGTAGAGGGACAGCGCAAGAGAGGAAGATCCTCAATAAGATGGATTGATTCAGTGATTGCGGTAATGAGAGTAGGTGTGTCAGAGACAGTGAGGCTGGTACAAGACAGAGCCAGGTTTAGGGCTCTCGAACATAGGGTCATTATGAGTCACAAGTGACTCGATGGCAAAAAACAACAAAAACAACAACAACTGAGAAACCTTTTGACACTTCTAGAAGAAATGTAACACACAGGATTTTGGGGTAAATATGCACACCACCTGTGGGGTGAATACCTCAATCTAAAGATAAATAAGTACATATTTATTTTCTTGTGAAAAATAAAGCTGGATAAAACTTTGATACTTAAGTAGGTTAATACTGCCTGCTATCTGTACCTGGGACAATGAGAACTCCTAAAAGAAAGTTTTTAACACAATCAAATATATGATCATATAATCTCATGTGGTCTAATAGGTAAGGATTTATTCTGCCAATCTGAAGGCAGGTAGGTAGGCTGAACAAAAGTTACTCCATCTTGGGAACAGTTTAGTGATGTGGGCACCCAAAATTTCAGGTCGCTTCTCGACAGGCAGCCACACCCCATTTTTCCCATGCCTAAGCAGAACAGCATAAAAACCCTGCTCTCTCCTGGCTGAGGGCTGAAATTACATAGAGTCTTAGCCGGACTCCACCGAGGTGCACACTGCTAACAAACAGCTCTGGCTTTGTTTGGTGTTTGGCCTGCATGTTGTTGTTGTTGTTATGTGCCGTCGAGTCGTTTGCGACTCATAGCAACCCTATGTACAACAGCCCTAAACACTGCTCTATCCTGTGCCAATCTCCTTGCCTCTGACACACCCATCCCGAGTACCCCAGTCACTGAATCAATCCACCTCATAGAGGGTCTTCCCCTCCTGCGCTGTCCCTCTACTCTACCCAGCATGATGTCCCTCTCTAAAGACCTGTCTCTCCTTACAACATGTCCAAAGTATGTCAGACGAAGCCCCAGAATCCTTGCCTCCAAGGAGCAGCCTGGTTTAATCCCCTATACGATGAATCTGTTTGTTTTATTGGCAGTCCATGGTACATTCAATACTCTTCTCCAACACCACAGCTCAAAGGCGTCAATTCTCCTTCTATCCTCCCTAGTCATTGTCCAACTTTCTGATGCATAACAAGTGATTGCAAAAACCATGGCCTGTATCAGGCGCACCTTAGTCTCCAGAGAGACACTGTTGCTCTTGAGTATTTTGGAGAGGTTCCTAACCGCAGACTTTCCCATCGCAGTATGTTTTTTGATTTCCTGGCTACTGGTGCCAAGAGTGGTGACCGTGGAGCTGAGCAAACTGAAGCTGTGAACAATCTCAATCTCTTCGTCATCCATCCTGATGCTACCTATTGGTCCAGTGGTGAGAATTTTTGTCTTCTTGACATTGAGCCTCAGTCCATATTGAAGGCTGCAGTCCTTGACCCTCTGCAGTAAGTGCATGAGGTCCTCCGTAGTTGGGTCAAATCTTACAAATATAATTCATCAAATGGAAGCTACCTGGGAAAATTTAAAAAGATATTTTAGTAATAAGGCTTTTAAGCTTTAAACATAGTGGTTTATAACAATGGAAAGAGCAGATTTAACAAGTTCCTGATGATTCCAGTTCCTTTGTATAAAGCAAGTCTATATACAATATAAAATGTTCATATTTTGTTATATATATGTATGTATATATGATAGTGTTTTATAAAATCTCATGTTTATGTCATATTCATCATGTGAGAACTATCTTTATGATTCAAGCTTTCAACTGCATTTTTTTTATTACCAGAGTGAAGTATTTTCATATGAAATTCACAAATAGGAAACATTTGTAAATGGGCATATACACATATAAAATAAAAACAGCTTCTAGAAATAGTTCCTTAAAATTGAAAGATAATGTATTTTCTATGCAACTGGCTGGCTAATATCTCTTCATAGAATGGATGTAAGGCTAGTTTCCTACTGAGCAATCCAAATTGTGACACATGACATCAAATTTCACCGTAACCTGCCTCATTTCATTTTACATACTATATTGCTCTGCTTCTACCCTCTTTGGGTTCTCATCTGGTGGTCAGAGGGGATAAAACCATTCTTGATATACAACAAATTTGTTTCAATTTTTCTGACTTCTCCTTCAGAATGAAATCCCTAGCTTCAATTAAAGTCAGTCATTTCCTCGGTACACTATTAGTGGTCCTTGTTAGTTTTTCTCTCTTCTTGTTCTCCACTCTGTTATACCATAGAGTACCCTTTATGGAAGTCTATATAAAAAAAAATCTAGTAATTCTCCAGATTTGCTGAAGAACCACTTTAAACTAGATGTTTTTACATGAGTATTTACTATTCTGCAAAGGTAGTTCCTTATAGTTGAAAATGAAAAATGAAGTGAAACTTAAAAATTAGTGTCTTTAATGTGCAAGACTTTATTTTACAAGAACCAGAAACTAAGACCTTTGGATATATGCAGATAAGTCAACAACAGCACAACAAGATAAACTATACAGGCATTCCTCTGAGACACTATAGATGAGGTTCCAGACCACCACAATAGACACAGAATCACAGTAAGGTGAGACACAGTATAGTTTTGGTTTCCCAGTGCTTAAAAATGTTTATATTAGACTTGGATCTAGTAATTGTGAAAAAGCATTAAGAAAAAATGATAAATATTGCAAGAATTACATAAATAAGCACATACTGCTAAGATTAAAATGGTACTAGTAGACATGGTTGTCTACAAATTGAGACAAATGCAAAATCACAAAAAAATTGTAATATACCTGTACAAGTGATATCCCTGCAATTCTTAACTAAGAGGTAATTCTAAAATAAAGGCAATAATTAATATTTTGTGTTTCTATAATTTCTCTTCCCTCTCCTAGCACATTTGCCCTCTCAAACATGCAAGTCTTAGAATAGATACGGGGAAGCTGCCTGTGGAACACCAAAACCCATTCTCCTCTTCTATACCAGAAATGACACTACACCTGTCTAGCTGGTGACAATTTTTTAAGCTTCCCTTGAAGGTGTTGATATATTACTAAGGTCTAAACAACAGCATGTAAGAAAAAGTGATGCATGCCAACCCTGGGCCTGGGATCCTAAGTTTCTATGTGTGTATATTATGCCTTTTGTTGGTTGCCCTCTTCCAGCTAGCTAAAGTACTAGCATGCTCATATTCCACTTTTATACACGTTGACAAGTATACTGAGAGAGAGGTAGAAGTAATCTGAGTTCTTAAATGTTCACAAGGAGTAGAGGTGTACCAACAACTTAAACTGCTCACTTTAAGATTAGTAAGTGAAAAACAGCTAAGTAGTTATAGGTTATTTAACCTACTTTACTTCAAGGTCTCTTTCACACAGCAACCTAACCTTTACCTTACTAAAAGATGGGTATGACATTCTTCTTTATGAATCAAATGAATGTTTTCTTTGGATTTATATATTTGCAAAAAGGTAATTATCCTTCATGAACAGTAAATCTACCTCAGCAGCAGAGAGATACACTCAAACATAAACACACAAAGAAATGAGGTATATTTCTTTTTAGTCACATGTGATCTCAAATTTATTTCTATGATCAATAGTTAAACTCAGGGTACTGCCTAGGAAAGGAATTCATTTACTACACATACTCAATGAAGTTACAGACATGATTGTATGTACCATTGCTTTCCCGAGCTTTAGAGGTTAAGAGTTGTAAAGAACATAATATTCTGGAAGAAAATAAATCATCATTTCAGTTGTGTAACAGAAAAATAGGCACAAGTAAAGGCACTGGGAAGCACAATACTTTGACTAGTGGGTTGAGGAAAGGTTTCCATGGTGAAAATGCTTTGGCAGGAGATCTTGAGTGGTAATCTGTATATGATGGGGTGGGTGTTTATGTCTGTGTGTGTCTGTATGTGCATCAAAAAATAGGACCTGGAAGCATTGTATGTCCAATAGGGCTCCTTGGAGGGAGCTCTGGTGGTCTAGCCTTAAAAAACTTTGCTGCTATGTAGAAAGTGTGTGGTTCAAATCTATCAGCTGCTCCGTGGGAGTGGGATGGACAATCTCTTCCCATGGGATATAGTGCCTCTGAAAACCTGCTAAGTGATGGGTCAGTCGACAAAAACAACAACAGTGCTTTTTGAAAGCACATATGATGAAGCTTCATCTCATATATCTTGGCAGGTTGCTAGAAGAGGTTATTCCTTGGAAAGGAACCTCATACTTGGAAAGATGAAGAGGGAGCAAAAGAGAGGAAGACCCTCAATCATGCGGATTGGCACAGTGACTATGGCAATACATTTGAGTGTGTTGGATGTGGAGTGTGTAAAGATGGCACAAGACAGGACAATGCTCAGATTGGTTGCTTATAGAGTCATTATGAGTCATACTCAACTCAATGGCACCCAACAACAATGCTCAAATACAGAATGTATGACGTAATGAATGAAAATCAGCACTGAATCAATTTCAATTCAAAGCAGCCATTCAGGACACAGCAGACCTACCTCATAGGGTAGCTCTGAAGGTAGCTCATAGAGTAACATCTCAAGACTATGAAGCGTATAGAAGCAGACTACAAAATCTTTTCTCAAATAAAAGCTGGAGGATTCAAACCAACAACCTATCAGTTAGCATTCAAGCTCCTTAACCACTGCACCACTCGATTCCCTGCAAGAAGTAAAGAAACAGTGAGACGATAAGCAGAATTTGCAACATGAGCTGTATTTATCTAAAACAGAAACTTTCAAACAGAAAACTCTCATATATGAGAGTTTCCTAATCATAAGAGGTAATTCAGACTAGAGGAAAAGTTCTGAACAATTTCTAGTAAGGTAGCAATACAAGTGATGTAAGCACTAAGTAAGTCAATGACAGTTAAAAGAGAGGTTGGGACAAAACCAAAAAGTTATTTCTGAGGTTATAATGACAGGTATTGATGAATGACTACAGATGAACTGACACAATGATTCCAACAATGCACAATGGCACAAAAAAGATTCTAAGAATACCACAAATTTAACAGGGCCTCAATCTCTTGCTCATAGGCTCACTAAAAGATGGAGTCAATTAAATAATAAATGAATTCATTTATTCCACTTTTAGGAATTTCTTATAAAAATAACAAAATATTCAATCAAATATTCACTCATAAAACCTCATTCCAATATCATATTTTTTTAGAGGAGGAGTTGTTGTGTGCCATTAAGTGAGCTGGAACTAACCCATAGCTAAGCCTCCAAAAGGTTTTCAGAGGCAGTTTAATCAAGCTTGCAGAAAGAAATTGCATACCCTTCTCTCACAGAACAGCTGGTGGGTTTGAACTGAGTGCCTTTGGAATTGGAGTTCAGCTTCTTACCACAGGTCAGAGTTTATAACAGAACAAGAACAGTTTCTAAAAATTATGCAATTTAATTACACGCTTCTATTTCATCCAGAAGTAGAATAGGTAAAATATTTTTGTTTTTGTTGTTGATTGCCATCAAGTCGACCACAACTCATAGTGACCCTAGAACAAAAGACCTGAAGCCTTTCCATGATTACTGTCATTTCTTAAAGTTCATAGAGTTTCCAGAGGCATGTTGTTGAGGAAATGGATGCCACTCCTGCTTCCAAATCTGTATTAAACTGGAAGTTCCACCAAACACTATTCCCTGTGGGAAACAATTATGGCATTTGACACCCCAATGGCACAAAGTTCAGCATCACAGCAACCCCAGGTTACCTCAGGAGAGCAAAGTGACAGAAGAGTTCTGTACCACTTAGAAGAATGTTCCTGCAAAATAAAATAACAACTGACTTTTAAATACAAAGGCCCTCCATGAGATCTTGTTGACTCTAAACAAGATACTCAAATAAAAAAACAACCAATATGGTGGTGTTGTTATGTACTCAAGTCACCTGCAGCATATAGTGACCCTATGTACAGCAGCTCTGAACCCGTCCATTTCCTGAGCCAGTCTCACTTATTCTGACCCACCAACCACCACTGCCCCCGTTATTGTACCAATCCATCTTATCCAGAGTCTTCTTCTGCACTGTCCATCCATCCTTCCGAGGATGATGTCTTTCTCCAAGGATCAATCTCTCCTGGCCATGTGCACAAAGTATGTGAAATAGAGCTTCAAAATCCTTGCCTCCAAGAAAAGGCATGGTTTCACACTACCCAAGACATACCTATTTGGTTTTTTGGCAGTCCATAGTATGGTCAAGACTCTTCTCCAGCACCACAACTCGAAGGCTTCTATTCTTCTGTGATCACATCAGTGTATATAAAATGTAATGTATTCATTATTTTATTGTATATATAATGAGAATATAGCTCTATTATGTCAAATACTTAATTCTATAAACCATCACATATATAGTTTACCAATTCATGCAAACACAAGCATAAAGAAGTATAGGAAGAAAAGATTAAAAAAATTACCCTACAGTGGTAACAGTTCTTATCTGGCAACGAGATTACTACGTATTTTTATTTTCCCTTTACAACTTTATGCATATTTATAATTTTTTTAATATAGACATATTTTTGTAACAGAAGAAATAGTAAAATATTTTACAGGCCAACTTAATTGTTATGGATCTTTTTTTCAGTGTAATATTGTTATGTCTTATTGAAATGAGAATCAATAATTATGAAGATATGTTTCTAGCATAATGAGTCACATTTTAAAATTGAATTGAAATTTTTCTTTCCGAGAAATTATTCTTCTTAGTGCCAAAATAAGCCTTTTTGGATTAGGTACTAGGAAACATGCTAATTTGCAAGGCTGCTGCAATGCATTCAGGAATGACAATGTATCGTCATATTCCTCTCTTCACGGTGGTTCCCAGGCAGGGCTGTATACTGCTAGGCATGCTTCCAAGTTCAGGGTCTAGCATTCAAAGATGGCTTACTCAAACCAGACAACTTGGAATGCTTCTAACACACTTTGTTTGGTTTGTTTTTTTTTAAATCAGAAATAGTTCATGAATTTACTGAGTTACAAGTACAATCCTGTGTTGTTATAAATGAGGATTCATAAGTCAGTCCAAGTTTCAGCAAAAGCACAAAGAAGCAAAACATCTTTCCCACAGGGTCCAATAGAATACACAGTCGCACACTGTTGTTGTTGTTGTTATGTG
>NW_006399752.1:5835625-5846745 GCF_000299155.1 Elephantulus edwardii
GCCTCTCGGATAATCTGCTCTGCATACATGGCATTGTAAAAAAGGAAGCTTCCAGCTAGCCAATAGTCACGGGCACCCAGTCAATACGTAACGGTCAATAATAAAGTCTTGCATATAGCAATGTATCTGGCAAAACTGGCATCAATGACTCAAGGCACCACTTTGGAGAATTTTCTTGAAAGAAATTAAAAAGGAGCAGACGGTATGATATGAACAAGCTTTTTCTTGCTCCTTCTGTATGTCATAAATTATTTTAAGCAATGAATAAAACTTAAAAGCAAAAAAAAGGCAAAAATCACCAGTCATAAAACACAAAGAGATCTCTACTCACTGTCATTTTACTTATCATGAAGCCCTTGAGAAGCAATCCAAGCCTACCATGACTATTTGATTTTGATAATAAAGAGACATGTTGTCGGTGTTAGGTGTCATCAAATCCTGTATGATTCACAGTAATCTTATGAACAACAGCTCTGAACCCTGTCCTATCTTGTGCCATCCTCATCATCCCTGATAAACTTGTGGCCACTGTTCCAGTCACTGTGTCAGTCCATCTAGCATGTCCCTCTCATTTGCTGACTCTCCACCTTTCCAAACACTATGTCCCTATCCAAGGAACAGCCCCTACTAGTAGCATGCCTAAAATCATCAGACTGAGTTGACATCTCAAAGGCATGCTGTTTGAATCTATGTGGACACAGAAAAGACAAAGGTAAACATTAGAAAATGGTCTTATCATACACACAGGCTCATGATGGGACCACACTCCCCTCAGCCCTTTATCTATTCCTTAACAGAATGACTTGCCAACTGTATCCCACAATGATTTTCAAAATATCATTACCTTTCTCTAACTCCTTGACTAAAATCTTATCCATGCCAGGATCAGCTATCTGAAGATGTGTTCCCCTCCTCAGTGTCTCTCTGTGTGTCTGTCTATCTCTTCCTCTCTCCCCCTCTCCTTCTCTCTCTCTCTCTTTCCCTCCCCCCTCCTTTTCTCTGTCTTTTATATCTTCCCATTACTATAATTAATTTTCCATGAAAATTTAAGAGTTTTAGAATATGTAGAACAGATCATGTTGTTACGCAGCTTAAAAGCCAACTGCTTCCCTGTGGCTCTTAACACAGCATACAAAATACAAAATCCAATTCTGTGACGAGCAAGGCTTTTCATAATCTGGCCTTGTGCAACTTAGAACCTCAACTCTTCTGCTGGCTCTCACACTGCAGATAACCTGTCTTCTTTGAGCTTTTCTATTATCCCAGCCTCATTCTTCATTGGGCACCTCAATTCTGTCAATCTGGAATAAGCTTTGTCCAGATGGCCCTGTTAAGTGCTCTCTTGTTCTTTGCACCTTAGCTTCAATACCACCTCTTCAGAGAGGTCTTCCTTGAACATATAACTCGATTCAGCTCTCTAGTACTTTGTATTACATCACTATTTTTCTTCATCATACTTATCATTATCTAATGTTTCATGTTAACTCATTATTTGCCCCTTGAATTACTTTTTACTACAATTCAAGAGCAGAGTTGTCTCATTAAATGTATTAACTTCAGCACCAAAAATGATGACATACAGACTATAAGGGATCTCTGGCAGCCTAGTGGTAAGGAGCTGCCTCCCAATACAAAGTTACATGGTTCAAATCCATAAGAGAAATGTACATAATCTTCCACTATGTAATCTACAGTCTCTGAAAACCTGCTGTAGTCCAGGAGATTAAATGTTCCTGGGAATATTTGTAACAGGATATTCATTTCCTAGCAGGTTGTGTTGCAATTTCAAAGGCATGTAGTTTGAATCCATAAACTGTTTGATGGGAAAATGATGGACAATCTCCTTCCTTGTGATTTACAATGACTGAAAACCTGCTGGAAGATCAGCTGTGAGCTGGTTCTGACATGATGGCACACACAACAACAAAAGTAAGTAAAAATAATAGTATTCCACAGCTAGTTGAATTACTTTTCAAACAAGTTTGATAATGGATCCAGCATTTATAAATGCCATTTAGTTTTATATATCTATAACTGAATATAGGAATCACCTGATTGAAGACTAGTGTATAATTGAGATAAATAAAATAGTCTGGCCCTTTCATTGTGCTTAATAATGTTGAATGATGGATCATATTTATTTTACCTGTACTAATAAAAATTATGCCAATTGTTATTGTTGACAACTGAATGTGACTGAAAAGATCATGGCCTAAATTAGGCATACCTTAGTCTTCAAAGTAACATCATTGTTTCTCAATGCTTTTAAGAGGTCCCTGACAGTGGACTTTTCCAATGCAATACTAACCTCACTGCTGGTACCAAGAGTATTGACTGTAGATCAAGTAAAATGAAATCACTGACAATTTCCTCTTTTCTCAATCTCTTTGCTCATCGGTCCAGTGGTGCAGATCTTTTGTCTTCTTGATGCTGAGATACAATCCATATTAGAGGCTCTCATCTTTGATACTCTGCAGTAAGCATTTCAGGTCCTTCTAACTTTCAGCAAGCAAAGTCATGTTATTTCCATAAAGCAAGTTGTTGAGTCTTTCTCCAATCTTGATGCTACATTCTTCTTCAGAGAGTCCAGCTCTCAAATGATTTGCTCAGAGCATTTCATAATGCATGGATAGACAGGGCTACTAACTGGGAGACTAACAGTTCAAATCTACCAGCTGATTTGTGGGGAAAAGATGGGCAGTCTCCTCCTACAAGTGGACATTCTTAAAACAGTGATGGAAGGTTGACGTGGCTGGAACCAACTTAAAAGCATTGGCTTTTGGTTTGGTTTAGTTTAAGCTCCTTATTATTTTTTTTTCTCCACAATATAGAACAGCGTAACCAGCCACTGGTCTGACCATATATCATCTTGGATCTCTTGACCATTTTTGTGAACATCAGCTTATAGAGCACTTTCACCGCAAACATCAATCATTCATTCCATCAAAGAGTTGCTTCCTCACGTTTGATCCCACTTTCATTGGCCCACAGAAAATCTGCAAATTTATGCCTGCATAGTGGGGTCCCTGGCTTGCGGGGGGGAGGGAGGAGAGATGCATTCTGTTCCAACAGAAAGGTTGGAGGTTGAATTCACCCAAGGTTGCCTCAAGTTCTACCTAGAAAGATAGTCAATCTTCCAAACATCAGCCACTGAACTTCCTTTAAAATATGGTTCTACATACAGAGTTTCAATTAATTGGAATTAATTCTACACTTACCTCAGATGGGGAAGGGAGGAAGCTTCTTTACCCAATTGCAAAGCACAATGGTATAAACTGGCTCCTTGACCGTAATGACCAGGATAATTCTGTGATGTGACATGTCCTCTCCAAAGGTTCTCCACAGGCAGGACTAGCCCTAACTCCCAGCCAGTGGCTCTGTGCTTGATTTCACCATCTCGGCTGGCCTCTGTTTTCTTCCAGGCCCAGGCCTTCATTTTTTACAAGTTTTTTTTAGGTCATATTACCTAATAAATCATATTCACATTAATCTTTTCAGGAGTTAAGCTTGAGACAGAGCATAAAAACCAAAATGCAACAAAAGTAAACAGCATTAAACATGGTTGTAATTATTGATAATGCTACTAAACCTTACAGTATTGTGGACATGCATAAAAGAAGAAAACAAGCAAAATGTAAAGAGGTAAGTTTGGAATGGGGTATGTCACAGTAGAAGACTGAGGGGGTGGGAGAGAAATTTAGAATTCATTCCTAATGTCACTTTGAGGTCTAAAATATGCCTGAAAAAACAATGATGCCTTTGAACTGTGTTGCTGCTGGAGAATACTGTATATACAGTGGGCTTCCCAAAGAATAAGCAAATCTATCCTAGTGGAAGAGCAACTAGAGTGCTTCTTGAGGCAAAGGTGATGAAATTTCACTTCACATGCTTTGGATAATGCAAAGAAGTACATATTTGGATATAGTATTAAACAATCAATCATCAATGATTGTCTAAAGTTAGCAATATGTGTAACATGTTCTGATAAGTATACACATAATATTTATAACAACACTGTGAAATAAAATTTTCTCATATTTTTCTTAGGAAACGAAAGCTAACAAAGCTACGCAAGTTGCCCGTGTTCACATAAACTCTAGACCTGATTTCATAGTTTTTGCTCAATCTATCAACCAGCAAAATAGATATTCTTAAGGTTAAGACAAGTAAGTTACAAAAGAAGAACATACAAGCATCACCACATAATGATATATTATTCACATAAAAAGCCTGGAACTATTCCTAATGGAATAAATAACCAGTAATAAATTTTTAAGATGGGAAATTATGTTGCAAAAAATTATTTCAACAGTCTAAGAGTAGAAAAGATATGCAGATACCAATGGGAGTGAGAGATATTCAATATCAAGATCAAGAGATCTGCAGGAAATTGAATCAATAAGACTTAAGAGTTCATTAGATATGGTTAATGAAAATACAACTGAGATGACTCCACAACTTCTGGATTGAACAATACACAGATAGTACCCCAGAGTTCAGAAGAAAACTCTAGATAATGAAGCAGAGTCATTTTTGTATATATTATTAAAAGAGGCATTCTTATGATTGACATTCCCTTGAAAAAGCATGGCAATTTTAGGAAAAGTGAGAAAGAGAAATTAAATGTGGAAGTCTTGTTGTGTTAGTACAACTCATAGTGACCTCATGAACAACAGACCTGTGTCAATCTAGCTGGTTGAGGGTCTTCCTCTCTTTCACCATCTCTCCATATTTCCAAGCATGATGTTTTTCTCCAAGGGACAGCCTGTCCTACCAACATGCCCAAAAATATGTGGGGCAAAGCTTTGCTATGATTGCTTCCAAGGAGCACTTTGGCTGTAGCATCTGAAGTATATTCCCAAGGGCATTTGGATGGTCAATTCTAAAAGCAACTGTGGGGTTATTAAAGCTAATAAAATACAACGGAATTACGTATAAAACATTCTCTCTCTACTTGAATTTCTCTTTTTTAAAATCAATCACAAAAATTAAAGTAGGATTACAGGAAGAAATGAAAGAAGACATGGAACTTTCCATATAATTTAATACCTGTTTTTGTTCTGTGTCCATTAGTCAAATCCAACTCATGGCAACTCAACATGAAGAGCAGGACTGTCCCACAGCGTTTCTTAAATGGTAATATTTATGGCAATAGACAATCGGGATCTTTTTAACAGAGGTGACGCATGTGAGTTCGCACAGTCAACCAACAGTTGTCAATCAAGTGCTTAATCATCCATTGCACCATCAGTGTTTCTTAGTTTAATAGGTAGCATTAAAAGTTTGTTGAAAGGATAAATGCCATTCCAAAATTTTCTTTCTTTATGTCAAGACACTTTCAGAATTGATAGAGACTAATGCTATCTTACACTCATTTAACAAACTAATCGAGCCCTTGTAACAAAGTGACGAAGCACTGAGCTATCCAAAAGGTCAGTGGTTCAAACCCACAAGTCACTCCACAAAGGAAAGTTGTGGCAGATTCCCTTCATAAAGACTGTAGCCTTGGAAATTCTCCAGGGCAGTTCTTCTCTGTCTTACAGGGTCACTATTAGTTGGAATCAACTAGCATGAAAGAGGTTTGGTTTTGGTTTATACTGATAAAATATTAGCTATAACTTTAACACTTAATGATACTTTGCAAACTTCTGCAACATTTATTATTTTGGGAAAAAACCTTTAAGCATCAGGGTAAAATTACTGAAATTTTCAAAGACTTCTTTCCTAAATAATACAGTGTAGATTTTATTTGTCAATAAGCATGAACTACTTACATAAAAATATAGTCACCAATAATTTGAAAATATTCTTACTATTTTTAGTGTATCTTTTTACTAAAAGGACCCTGTGAATGTTTCTTCCTTTCTAGGACAACTCATTTAACTTCATTAAAAGGAAGTGAGAAAAAAAATGCAAAATATTATCGGAACACAGATGACCATAAAAAAAAAAAAAACACAGCTTCAACAAAAGCACAGATAATTAACCAAGGTGTTTCTGTGTAAATTTTAATTGTCAAAGTTTGATATAAGGCTTTTACTAATTTTTCTATATAATCAAATAATTTCCAGGGGAATAGCAGAGATTTAGCAAGCACATTGTTTTAGTTCCATAGGAAAATAAACAGCATTTAATGAGTGAATATGTTTAATTTATGTAACCTTTATGTCTCATTATATTTGGGGAACTTTAACTTATCCAACCTTCCAATTTAGGTATCCATGTGTTTACCTGCTGTCCATCATCCAGCTACCACTGAGCTGCCTGCCATCTTATCAGAATCCACACCTTAATCATTCTAAATGACTCTGCACAATCCTCCTTTCCTAGTCCCCTTCTAGCCACTTGCCATGGTCAATATTTGTTTGTGGTTTCTCTACTTCATAAATATGAGAGTGCTAAAAGAATAGTGATTTAAGTGTTGTTACCCATTGAGTCTCCAAGCCTTTAAAACAGTACATGGTAGATGAAGAAAACCAATAAATATCTGCTGAATGGATGAATCTTACATTTAAGAGTCAAGTGATAAAAGACCACTTATTTGATCTTGAAACAGAATTATCAAGGTTTTCCTAACTGTATTCTTTTTTTTTTTTTTAAGTATACAATGTTTTATTGAAAAAAGTCAGGCCTCTGCTTGGCCAGCTCCACTTGGCTTGGTTAGGTGCCTAACTGTATTCTTGCTAAAACAAAATCAAACTAGTTCCAGTGAGATAAATTTTAACATGTTATTGTTGTTGATGATGATGATTGCTGTCGAGTCGAGCACGACTCATAGCGATCCTATGAAGAAAAGGCTGAAGTCTTTCTATAACTATTTTCATATATCAAAGTCTATAGAGTTCCAGAGGCATGTTGTTTAGGAAGTGGATGCCACTCATATATAGCATCATATACATCAGAATAGACCTTCCCTCTGAAAGGATTTTATGGATGTACTCTTGTGGAAGCCTATCTTCATGCCTTTCTTTGATGCGTCATCTCTTGGCTACTGGCTGTGATCGGGGTGGAACTGTCTCATGGCTGACCTTCTACTGGGTTTTCAGAGGCTATAAGTCATAGGAGAGGAAAATGTCCAAGATGTAGCTGGTGGACTTAAACCCATGCCTTTGAGTTGGCAATACAACTCCTTTCCACTAGGCTACCAAGGCTCTTGGTTGGTTGTCAATGAGTAAGAATCAATTCATAGCTGACCCTCCAGTGTGTTTTCAGAGGTAATAAACTGCAAAGGAGGACACTGCTCATCCTTCTCTCACAGAGCAGCTGGGGGATTTGAACTATGCGCCTTTGGGAGTGCTGCACAATTGTTTTGTCACTCATGTTACAGTTTCATTACTCCATGCTTACAATATTTCATGCAGGAAGTAGACTATAGCAATCGAATAGACACTTTCCCTGACAGATCCTAAAACGTTCTTCCTATGCTTTCAAGAACAGAAACAAAAGGAAAGACAGCAGAAAAGCAAATACACAGAAGCAACCAAAAACCACAACCTCATTCAAGAGGAGGTAGTATTTATAAGTGATTATCATGTTTTATTTGGTATTCTCATCTTTATTAAAGGATGAAATATACATGCAGAATATAATATATCAATCGTTTTCTCTTCATTTGCAAAAACTTATTATATAGATTTACTGTAGTAAAAAATTGAATTATCATCAATTAGGTTCATTTTCCTTGGCATTGATCAAAATGAAGCTTGGATTTATGAGATGGTGCTATGGATAATACTTTGTCCTTCAGAAACAAGTTGACCTCCTCAAATCCTACTTCCTGGAGCTATGAAGGTGATGCTTTTGGGAAAAGAGCTTTTGTTTTGTTATACTAAAGAGGCTGAACAAAGTAAGGTTTTCCCAGCCATAGTCCTCCCTTCTGTGGTGTTTTATAAAAAGGGAAAACAGACCTGAGGAGAAGGCACACACAGATGGAAGACACCATGCAAAGATGAAGGCCGATTTATCTACACGCTTCGAAATGCCAACGATTGGAGGCCACTAAAAGAACTGGCACAGTGACTACAGCAAAGGGCTCAAGTATGTCAGAGACAATGAGGATGGCACAGGATAGATCTATTTCTCATAGGCTCATCAGGATGTCACTCAACTCAAGGACACCTAAAGGTAACAACAAAGAAGTTTAAAGATACAAAGAAGGACCCTTCCCCTAGACTCAATACCCCAAACCCAGACTTGTCATATTAGAATGGAAGGAAGATACATTTCTATTCTTTAAATTCATTCATCTGGGTTTGTTTGTTTGTTTGTTTGTTTGTTTGTTTGTTTGTTGTCATTTTTTATAGCAGTACTTTTGTTGTTGTTGTTCAGTACCATAAAGTTGGAACTGACCCATAGCTGACTCTTAGGTGTGTTTTCAGAGGCAGTTAATCAACCGCACAGGAAGAGACTGCCCATCCTTTTCCCACAGAGCAGCTGGTGACCTCGAACCATGTGCTTTTGGGATTACAGTGCAGCTTCCTGCCACCAGGCCATGAAACTCCCTTACAAAAGCACAAGGAAACCAAAATAGATGAGAAGAAAGGTTTTATCTACCATGCACTGCATTTCTGTCCTCAGTGCACTGCCTGAGCTGAGGTCCTGGGTCTATGCCACAGGATCAGTCGGGTAAGTAGCCCAGGAGTGTGCCAACTCTACTTCATGTTGTGCCCACCGACTGAGAGGGTCTGAGCTTCTCCAAGGTAATGCCTGAGGTGAGAAATACTTTCCTCAGGAAAGAGAGCATTTGGTTCCAACTTCACTGATAAACTGTAAGCTCTAAGGAAGTATCGGATGATTTTCTTAACCTTCCATACCTTGGTGATCCAATTTTTTTGTGCAAATGGACAGTTCATATATATTGTCTATAAAATAAGTCAAGAAAGAATAAAACTTCACATGAAAGTAAAAATAAACATTTTTAAATGAGTGAAGAGATGCATAAGAAGAAACCATGATGATGTTATCAATTTTAACAGTTTCCTGTATTTCTAACTAGCACAAAATGTGGTGACTACAACAGACTCTAAATCACTCATTATAATCCACTTAGAAAATAAAACTTCATATTATTCAACTTTAATACATACTTCCACCTTAGAAGTTCTTTCAACATAACTGATCCCTTCCTCCCTACCACCTCCACAGAGCTCTGACCTTTTATCTGTGTCTCAGTGGCACCCTGCAGAGGCCAGCTGGCAAGAGAGAATGACCATTTTTAAGGCTTTTACTCTGGAAATTATGCTGTGATACCTGCAGAGCCCACAGAACTAATAAAGGGGGAAAGGAGACCTTTGAGATGTAGCTATTCTATTAAATAATTATTCATAGGCCACCTGCTATGTGCACTGCACTGGATGCTTCAAGGGACGCAATGGTAAATAAGACTAATTCAACAAAGACTTTAGAGTAACATAGGAGCAAAAAGACAGCTACATGGCTGGCCAAAGTACAAGTCAGAATAAGACCAGAAAAGATGCTGTAGAGAAACACTGTCAAAGGCTTTAAAAGAAAGGGGGAAAAATTGTATGTAAGTGTGGGATCCAGTAAAGGCATGTCATAAGGAAGTGAATAGCAAGAAGACTTCTATAAACTGAAAGAAATGTTGTTAGGTGCTGTTGCGTCAAGTACAGTCCACACCAAACCTAAGAACAACACATCCGAATCTTGTCCTATTCTATTCCGTCCTCACAATTTCTGAAATACTGTGACATACTGAAAGAATAGCATGAGCAAAATTAAAGATGTGGCAGGATTAGAAATCTCAAAAGATTCTTACAATTGAGTTTCCGGACACAGACTGGACATTTTATTACGGAGAGCCAGGGACGCTGGGATAATACATTTGAACTAAAACTTTAGAATCTAAAAAGTTCATAGAGTTTCCAGAGGTATGATATGTAGGAAGCAGATGCCACTCCTGCTTCCAAGAAAACCATGTAGGACAATCAGAGCATTTATCTCTCAGAAATGGAATTCTCATAGCTAGACAAGATAAACTGGGAGGAAGAAGCAAGGAGGTAGGGTGGCTCATTAGTGCATTTACCATAGTCCAGGGAAGACACGGAGTCTAGATTACGGTGATGTTAAGAGAGAAAGAACAATGTAAATAAAACAGGCAACTGGATTTACAATGGTTTGAGTATAAGGACAGCAGAGAAAGGTCTGTCAACAATAACTGTGATAAATGTTGTTGTTGTTGTTGTTGTTGTTATGCGCCATCAAGTTGCTTAGGACTCATAGCAACCCTATGTACAACAGCCCTAAACTCTGCTCTGTCCTGTGCCAATCGCACTGTCTCTGACACTCCCATCCCAATTATCCCAGTCACTGAATCAATCCACCTCATACAGGGCCTTCCTCTCCTGCGCTGTCCCTCCACCCTCCCAAGCATGATGTCCTTCTCCAAGGACCGGTCTCTCCTCACAACATGTCCAAAGTATGTTAGACGGAGCCTCAGAATCCTTGCCTCCAAGAAGCAGCCCAGTTTAACCCTCTCTGGGATGAATCCGTTTGTTTTGATAGGAGGTACCCCTAAGGTACTTCATGTATGTCCTGTCTTTCACTCCTCACTACAAATAATAATAAACTCTATCTTACATATGAGGAAACTGAGGCTTAGATGTTATAGCCAGTTTGCACTACGGCAAGTGACAAAAATAGATTCTAGATTGAAAACCCTAATGCATATAATAACCTCTGAGGGGATAAGAAAGATAGTAGCAATAACAAAGATGGCATTTATGAAAGAACCATATTTTTCTTCCCAAGGTGGCTCCCAAATTAATAGAATCATAATTGACATTATATTATCAAATGGCCTACATTGTAAAAAAAAAATATCGAGCATTTCTTTTTGTTCATTCCTGTAACATTCAGTTACCTGGCAAGATTATAGTACAAGTAAGATTTTTATAACAAATGGAAATCAAATAAAGAGAAATTAAACCAAATAGGAAATTTAACCAGAAATGTGAAATAAAGTTTTCTACCTAGATGAAGAGAATGAAAGAAATTATATATTTGAATATTTGTCATATTTTTCTATTTAATAAAAAATTAGTGATTTAGAGAAATGAGTATCTTAATGCCACTAATGGATGAAATATCAAGAAAATTTGGTA
>NW_006399752.1:5847272-5882909 GCF_000299155.1 Elephantulus edwardii
TTTTGGATTTCATTGGATCTCTCCTAATTTCTTTACTGCTCCACCCACCAACCTCTGTGACTCTATGCACCCCTCCCTTCCTCAGCTCCCCTGTCCATCTCTTTCCTTCTCTGGACATTCAAACACATCTTACTAGTTATCCTTCTGTTTTCACAATAATGATTTTATGCAGTATTTGCCCTTACAAGCCTCAGTTCACGCTGCATAGTTTTCTCTAAAGGCTTTCATTTTGTTGTTTCTACAATGAAAAAAAAAACACTAAAAAATATGCCTTTATTTTATGACTTCAACTGTCTTCCAATAGTATGTCACCAGGTTGTAAACTAATGACGCCTCATCATACCATGGCACAGCATAAATTTTAGCCTGAAATATATTCATTACGTTTTATTTTCAATGCACACAGAATAAAAAGGCCATATTAGTTCTTGCTCAGATATTTAGATACTGAACTATATTAGCTACTGCTCAGATATTCAGAAAGTTGTACTTCTGACCTCCAGGAAATAATATTGAAATGAAATGGAAGGTCTCTTTTCTTTCCTGGCTTGTGTTTACATTTATTTTTTCTTTTTTTGTTTTGGCTTATTAAGAGTATTTCTTAAAAGCAGACAGAAAATTTTAAAGGTTCTATTGGTATTGCCGACTGAGCTCTTACATGGAGATCATCAACAGCTGTTGTAATTTCAAAGGTAGAGGAGTTATATGATGTAGAAAGAATAAAGATTTGAAAGCCAGAAAATGTGGCCTCTGTGAGCCTCAGTTCCCCTTCAATAGTGAAAAACCATCCTTGACAGTTCTGTGATGATGATTAGAGGCTTTGGGAAGGCACTAGCCACATGCCTGACATGTAAGCACCAAAAATTGAGCTAGTATTTCTATCAGGAATCCTTAAGGATACAAACACTGAGATGGATCAAAGGAAGGAATCTTACATAAGAGAAGAGCCATCAATACTGGTTAGAGGAGACATTCTTGATATATGGATCCAGTCTCTGAATGTTTCGTGGAGAGAGATATGTTGTTGTAATCATGTGCCATCAAATAAAAAACCAACCCATAACTGACCCTGCAGCAGGTTTTCAGAGGCAGTTAATCAAATGGGAGGAGACTGCCCATCCTTCTCCAGGGGAGTAGCTGGTGAATTCAAACCACGTCCCTTCATGATTGCAACAGTTTCTTCACACTAGGCCATCAGAGCTCCCTATAGTTACATATATAAAGAAAAATGTACACACATATATAAAATAAAAATCTACAGACACTAGCATAGTTGGACTTCAATTAATTACACACAATAATCCTATGAAAACCAAACTCTGACCTTTGCCCTACCTTTCATCATCCTCTTACAAATTTCTTGACATAAACTAGAGAGCACACCCAGGGCTTTATCTGGCTGTTGAAACATGTCAACTGATATTCCATCAATTCCTGGGGCTTCTCCCCCCCCCCAAGTACCTTCAGTGCAGCTCTAAAGTCTTCCTTCATTACCATTGATTCTTGCTTATAAACTTCATCATGAAATGGTTCACCGTCAACCAATTCTTTCTGGTACAGAGACTTTTGTACACCTTCCATACTTTTTTTAATGTTTCTTGCACCACATAAGAGTTTTATAGAATTTTTCAGGATTGTAATAAGAGACTGGAATGTATTCTTTCATTCTAGTCCAGGGCAAAGATATCCTTGGTATATCTATGAAGCCAATGACTTGAGCCCAGTTGGAGAATTTCTGCTATTACTATGATGTGAATCCTTCTTTATCAGAACATATTCATGTGACTGAAGAAAACTGTACATCTTTCTCCTTCAAAAATGCTGGTGGATTTGAACTTCTAGAGAAGTGTAGCAGTTGGGTTAGCACTGTAACACCCTGTGGACTAGGCCACCTGAGCACCCTCACTGGAATACAACTATATTGTTTTTTATACAACTATATTGTTCTTTAGGAGCAAAAGTGGTAAAGCTTCCATTAAGTTATTTGATCAGAAAAGATTCACTAATAGGAAAGGACATCATTTTGGAAAACACAGTCAATGAAAACGCTCAGTGAGAAAGGATCCCACAACCTCAACAATGGACTATGCAAATCAAGATGGTATAGACGCAGCAGTACAGAGGAATCTACCTTTCTGTTACAAGGTCATCATAAGTTAGATCTGGACAAATACTAACAGCACACATATTCATATTCAGAATTCTGTCCTTTGGATAAGAATGATGTTCATCCGCCCTAGCAACTGGGCCCTTTGCTGCTATTCTCATTAATGTGACGGCTCATCCAGCCCTGCTCTAAATAAAGCTTCTGTCAAAACACCCACTGTTTTCCATAACATGCTGGCACTGATTTCAGCGGCTTCTACTCTCTCGTCTTTTAAATAATGGACCAGATTCCTGCTCACTATTTTCTGATATCACTATTTTCTGATATCAGCCCAATATAACTCTGATGTTGATTCATATAGTCCTACCAGAAGTCAATTAGCCCAGATTTTCATGTGAGTTCTATTGCCAAGAAACAATAACAAACCTCCCAAACTTCAAAGCTACTGCCATCAAGTCAGAACCGACTCACAGCTGACCTTCCACTGGGTGTCTGAGCCTGTAAATAACATGGGAGGAGATTAGCAAGCAGTCTCTCCTGGAGCTGCTGGTGGATACAAACTTCTAGACAGGTGTGCATTCTGGTTAGCACCCTCTGCTGCCAGAGCTCCCTTACTGATTAAAAAACTGTCTACGTAGCTTTAAAGGCAATATTGATTGCGTCAAATAGATCTACCCTGTGTTTCTCTATAACTGCATGTTATTATCTCCCCTAAACATACAAGTACAGGCAAATTATTTTTCCTCCTAAATATTCATGTCCTCCATACACTTATATGGGATCTAGGGTTTTGTTACTGTGTGGCACTGAGGTGTCCCCAGCTCAAAGCTGACTCTCTTGGGGGTTGTCAGAGACCATAAATCACACAAGAAAAGATTCCTCATCTTCTTCCTAAGAAGTAGCTGGTGCATTTGAATCTCTTACTTATGAATTGGCAACATAATTCCTTGCTACCAGTAGGCCACCAGAGGTTCCCTGGAATATAGGTTTAGAAAATCTAAGTGCTAACTTTAGAAAGGTCAGCAGCATTTAATCATTTGAACTCAAAGATAACTGCACTGCTGTTGTTACATACTGTTGAACTGAGTCCAGGATATACTCTAAGTCATATACTCTACGACAAACTGGTTTCCCAAGTAGCCCCGGATAGTCACTGTATAAAGTGTTCAACTCCTCTCTATAAGGCTGACAGTTCAAAGAAAACAGCTTCTCTATGGGAGAAAAGTGTATCCATTTGCACGCAAAAAAAATTTACACATTAGAAACCCTGTGAGGCTCTTCTATTTCATCCTGTGGGGCTGCTATGAGTCAGAAATGACTTGACAGCAATGGACACGGTTTTGTGTTTAAAAGGGTCTTCTAAGCTGTAATTTTTATAGGAGGAGATAATCACATCTTTTCTTCTGCAGAGTCCTTGTTTTTGTTATGTGCCTGTGCCATCCAGTCACTTGTGACTCATAGTGACCCTATGTATAACAGCCCTGAAACCTGCTCTATCCTGTGCCAACTTTACTGTCTGATACAGGGACCCTCATTATCCTAGTCACTGAATCAATCCATCTCTCAAGGGTCTTCCTCTCTTGTGCTGTTCCTCCATCCATCCAAGCATCATGTCCCCCTCCAAGGACCAGTCCCTCCTTCCAACATGCCCAAGGTATGTCAGACAAAGCCTCAGAATCCCTGCCTCCAAGGAGGAGCTTGGTTTCATCCTCTCTAGGTTAAACCTGCTTATTCTCCTGGCAGTCCATGGTATAGTCAACACTCTTCACCAGCACCACAGCTCAAAGGCATCAATTCTCTATCATCCCTAGTCATTGTCCAGCTCTGTGATGCATAATAAGCAATTGCAAAGACTTTTGTTGTTAGACACCATCAAATCAAAACCGACTCATAGCTGGCCCTCTAGTGGTTTTTCAGAAGCAGTACATGGCATGCGGGAGACTTCTTGCTCGTCTCTCTCCAGTGTTAAGTTCATACTTGAAACGATGAGGGTCAGTGAAGGAGATGAAGACCTAACATGACAGACTTGCATGGTGACTTCACCAATGGACACTAGTGTGTCAGAGATGATGAGGATGGCACAAGATAGGACAGACTTCAGGTTTACTGTTTAGAGGGAGGTTGGGTCATGCTTACTCAACAGCACCCAACAACAACAACAACAATAACAACAACAACAACATACTCTCCAAACTACAGAAGCAGCAACAAATTCATCCTAGCTTTTCAAGTTCTCAGATAAATCTGTATGTCTTGGCTTTGTAGTTTAGTCTTGCCAAACCAATAACTGGTATCATTTTCCTCGTTCAGATACAATTGTACAAATAGGGCAAGTGTCTTTATCTTCTAATGTTTCAATGGCATTATGAAAGTAGAAGCTGTGATCTTCTGGCCTAGCGTGTGCCTGATGAATTCACTGGTAACACTGTGTTTCTAATATGTGTAGTCTTTTTCTCTAACAAATCAGAACCTAACAGTACCTTTAACAAGCATACAGAACCTGCCATAAGCTATACCGTGCTTGGTTCTGTGTTAAATTTCTGAGCATAAAAATATATTTTCACATAAAATCTAGTATAAGATCTTAGGAGATACATCTAGATTATCTCAACTGATAATATATCTGGTTTAAACTTTTCTGTGTTTAGTCATCTCTGAAATTATAACAAAGAAATGCTAGACTTTTCATGATCTATTGAGTAAGAGTAACAATTAAATAGCACAAACATGTTTGCACGATGGTCCTATCAGGGGCTGCATGTTGCTGCTGCAGTTATGTGCCCTCGATTCCACTATGACTCACAGTGAGCGAACAACAGGTCTAAAACTTTCCTTGTCCTCCGTCATCTTCACAATCTCTACATACTCGAGCCTCTTGTTACAGTCACATCACCAATCCATCTCATAGAGGGTCTTCCTTTCTTTCACTAACCCTCTATCTTTTCTAGAATAGTGTCTTTTTCCAAAGATTGGTCCTTCCTGATAACAGACTGAAAGGATGTAAGACAAAGCTGCACCATCCTTGCCTCTAGGAAGCACAATGGTAGCACTTCACCAAGGCAGACTTGTTTGATTTTTGGCTGTTTATGGAATATTCAGATTTTTCTCCAATACAACTCAAAGGCATCTATTCTTCTATCACCCTTATTCACTGTCCAACTTTCAAGTGGATAGGGAGCAACTGAAAATTCCATGGCTTAGATCAGGTGCCCTTTAAATTTATACTTGGTTTTTTTCATACTTTGGACTGCATACCTTTTTTTTTTAATTCCATAATTACAAGTTTATGTGCTTATAGCTCCTTAAGAAGTATTGCAGATTAACTATAATGCATATGCGTACTGTCCCAGAACTCTGGTACCTTAATAAATTAATTAATATGTTGAAAACTAAAGATTGCAGGATTGTTTTACATTATTATAAAAAAAGAATTGAAACAAACTGAAAAAACAACAAGAATAAAAACCCAAACCCATTGTCACTAAGTCTATTCTGACTCATGTCTTCTCTCCACTGCCTTTCTAGGGCTGTAAATTTTTATGGAATGATATTGCCCAGGTTCTCTGGAGAAGCAGCGAGTAGATGCAAACAACCAAGTTTTTTGTTAACAGTTAAGATAGGTTACAAATGCCATCAGGGCTCCTTCATCCTGGCATTGGGATTCAAGGGACTCCGAAATGTTCCCTGACAATCTGAGCAAAAACGTGCTAGGCATTTTTTGAGACAGAAGTTCCTTAGCTTTCCTTAGATTATTAAAGCTGTTCATCACACTGCTTTATATTGTTATTGTTAGGTGCTGTTGAATCAATGAGAACTCACGGCAGCTCTAAGAACAACAGAGATAAACCGTGCCCTATCCTGCACCATCCTGAGGATTTCTGATGTACTGAACCAAAGTACACCATCATCAAGTCAACTAAAACCCACAGCAGCTCACCATCCGGTTACCAGTGAAATAAATCTTCTGGAAGAGACTACCGGTCTTTATCCCAAGGAGCAGCTGGTGAGTGTGAAAGTCTGACCTTAAGCAGTCTTCCATTCTGCACCACCAGGATCCTTTAGGATTGAAAAACACCAGCAATTCTTAAACTTGAGTTAGCACATGCACCCGTGGGCTTGCTATATTTCAGACTCCTGATCCCACATCCAGTTTCGCTGATTCCAGAGAAATGTGGCGGCAACTGCATCCTAAACAAACACTTTAGATATGACAGCGATGTTGGTAGTCAACAGAACACCTGGTGAGTGAGATAAAACACTTTCTTTTCCATCCATAAAGAATGGCTACTTAAATAGTTTGTGCTACATTGTAATTTGTAAACTGGGTACCCAGAGGCAAGATCCTATTTATTACCATTTTCCCCCTAAAGTAGTTCTTATCATAAAAAGTAAATTTAGACCTACTAATAGTTATAAAAAGGAAGACAAATATTTGTTTAGCAACTGTAACTCTTAGCAATTTTCAAGATACCAAGTGAAAATTTCAAAGATCCTATTATTAATCACAGGAGACAGAGAGAAAGATATATATAAATATAGATATGAAAGATAGATAGATAGATAGATAGATAGATAGATAGATAGATAGATTCTGGTGGCCTAGTGGCAAGAAGCTGTGCTGCAATCCAAAAGGCATGTGGTTCAAGGCCATCAGCTGCTCCACAGGAGGATGGGCAATCTCTTCCCATGCAATTAACTGCCTCTGAAAACCCTCAGGAGGGTCAGCTATGTGTTGATTCCAACTGGATGGCACACAACATAAGAAGCTGTCTTACATATGTTGGGCATGTTGCCAGGAGAAACCATACCCTAGAGAAGGGCATCATTTCTTGGAAGGGTTGCAGGATGATGCAGGAGAGGAAGACCTTGCATGAGATGAAAGGGCACAGTAACTGGGGTAATGGTAGTAGCTGTGTTGGAGACAATGAGTCTGGATCAAGACAGGGTAGGGTTCAGAGTTGTTTGTTGTGCACAAGGTCATAATGTGTTGCAAGCGACTTGACGGCACATAACAACATGCCAATATAAATGAAAATCAGATTGAGATTTACCGGTATTATGAGATTAACTGTGTAGGTCATACCAAACTATCACTAATATTGAGGAAAACAGAAATCCAGTAACAATTAATTGTGTTCATAGAAACTCTATACCTAGACCAAGAAACTGTTGTCTGAATGCAGCAAGGGAACACTGAATGGTTTAATATCAGATAGGGTGTTCACTAGGGATATATCCTTCCTCCACACCTATTCAATCTATATGCTGATCAAATAATTTTTCAAGTAGGACTCTATAAAGAGGAATGTGGAATCAGGATGTGAGGAAGACTCATCAAGAATCTGCACTATATAGATGATATGACCTTGCTGGCTGAAAGTGAGGGGGACTTGAAATGCTGTGGCAAAAGTTCATTGACTTAATATTAAATATCAACATCAAGAAAACAAAAATCCTTACCAATGGTCCAATTGGCAACTTTATGAAAGATGAGTAAAAACTGAAGTTGTCAGTGACTTCATCTTGCTTGGATAAAAAATTAACACCATTGAATCCAAGATCCAAATAATCAGATCAGCACACATAATGCGATAGGCAAGTTGGCTGTCAGGGATCTCCCCAAAATACTGAAGAGCAATGATGTCGGGTTGAACATGAAAGTATACCTGATTCAGGTCATAGTCTTTTCAAACACTTAATTGTTACACATCTGAGAGCTAGACAATAAATAAAGATGACAGCAGAACTGATGCCTTTGAGTTGTGGTTACTGAAAGAAAAATAGGCATGTCCTGGAAAATTGCAGACAGAATGCTCCTCAGAGGCAAACAAAGTAACTCATACTCTGGGCATGTTGTTTGGAACAGCTAGCTAGTCCTTGGAAGAGGACATCATACTTGGAAAGGCGGAGGGTCCACAAAAGAGAGGAAGACACTCAATGAGATGGATTGACACAGTGACTGCAGCAATAGGTTCAAGTGTGTCAGAGACGATGAGGATGGCACAGGAAAGGACAGGGTTCAGTTCTCTTGTTCACAGGGTCACTATGAGCCATACTGACAACACCTAACAACATGAGCTTAATAGTTACATTAAAGAAAGGTTGGTTCATATTGTAAGATAGCACTTGCATTTTAACATGACTATAATATTGGGCTTACAGGATCACAAAGTTTTCAGGAAAATGATGAGACAACTAGTTCGTTCCCAGGCATTCATTATTCTTACACTGGTGGGAGGGCTGGGAAGGGAGAAGGTTTTTATCCCAAGGTCTGAAATATAAACACACTACATAAACATGGCACCTCATTATGATAAATGAAAAGTAAGAAATCAAAGATATAGGAAGCATTTTCATAGTTACACCCAACCTGGTAGCTTTAAATTATAGGTTATTTGAAGCTATATTTTGTGAGGGTACAATGCACTTAATTGCACAACTTCAAAATGATATCAATCTGATAATTGCTAAAATGCATTTACACCCTGCAGGGCACAAATAATAAGGTCAACCTAACACTCCTCAAAACACAGCCATCATTTTAATAGTTTCATCATAAGTCTAAGCAATGCAATTATTTCTCTGGCATTTATGCAAGTTTTCTATCATGAATCCATGTGAACTTAGACATCATCAGACAATATTTATGTGCTGGATACACAAATAGCCTTGTCAGTCAGGAACGGCCTTCTTAATGCAAAAAAAAAAACACACCAGCTTATCTATCTCATTTCCATCATCTTCAGACACAGCACATGCAGCACATAGGGTAGCTGTCGGGAAAACAGGAATAACCATGACGAATGTAGCAGCCTGGCAACAAGAATGGGTAACAGATACAGTACTCCAACAACCCGAGGGACTGTCAAAGTCAAAGAATAAATACTAACTAAGATTGCAGTTCATGTATCATTTTGAGGAAATCTTCAATAGTAAAAGCCTTTTAAGTGACATTCATATAAAAATACAATTTTAAGAATTTGCTCTTTAAATGGATTTCCAAAAGCAGTAGGAAATATGATGTCACCTTGGCAGTATTTCTTATGTGCCACACACTTTTGAAATGTCAGACTTAAAACATGCAAGAATATTTTTCTCTAAGTTTGCTTCAGCCATATGTATTGTGATAGAAGGGCAATAATATTTGTTAACAATATTTTAATTTCTAAAAACAGGAAGTGAGATCTGATCACGAAATTACATAAATGAAATTAAGTTTTGAAGAAAATTATTCAAAAAGATTTTAAATTCACAGTGCATTTCTCTGTGAGACTAAAGTTTTGGGCATAAATTTAGCATATGTTTACACTATTTCTTTGTAGGATATTGTATTTCATCAATAATCTCTATTCAGTTGTCTTTGCATTTTGTCCCTCTCTTAAGAATAGCCTCTCCACAGGAGGAGATTGGCCATCCTTCTCCCACAGAGCCACTAGTGGATTTAAACCATGTGCCTTTAGATTGGTAGAGCAGCTCCTTGCCAATAGGTCACTAGAGGGATGAAAATGTTCTGTATCATGATATAAGGTGGAGGTAACACAATTAATTGTACAGATTTGCCAAAACTTGGCAAATTGTACTCTTACAACTGGCAAATTTTATTCCGTTTTAAACTATACCTTCTTCTTCTTGCAGCTGTTGTTATGTGATGTCAAGTTGTTTGTTACTTATGGTGACTTTATGTACAAGAGTTTACAAAAAGGAAATTAACTAAAGTTAAAAAAAAAAAAAAGAATAGCCTCTCTTAGAAACATGCCAGAAGTATGTGAGACAAAGCCTTATCATCTTCGCTAAACACAGGGTACTGCTACAATGGGCTCCAATGTGTCTGGAAGAGTGGGGATAGCACAGGATAGGACAGGGTTTAGATTTGTTTTTCACAGGATCGCTATGGGGCGTACTCCACTCAATGGTACCTAACAACAGCTCTCTCTGATAAAAGGCCATAGTGACATGTTAGAGGAATTAAAACTATAAGTGCCACTCTGAATATATCAAAGATATTGTTTCTATTTTATAGATAGGTGTATTCTAGCAAAAGCACAGGAACAGCCAAAGATTCAGAAGACCAAAGCTACTTTAGATCCACCTCAGTGCGCACGTTCCTTCTGATAAAAGTCTGAAGATACAGCCAACTTTAATGATCTTATGATTCTCTCTCTTTTCAGAAAAGCCACACACTCTTTCTAAAGGATAGAGCTACATCCAGATGTTTACACACTCCTCTGTTTGCAGTTAAGATCAGGGACCTCAAACAAGCTAATAAAGAATAGTAATGTAGATTGCAACTAACAAGAACTATCAGTTTGTAGAGGAAAACTGGTACATATGGTTGGTTTTCAAGGTTGTAAATTTGCAGAAGCAGAAGCCTTGGCAAGTTTGAAATGTCAATTAGTAAAGAAGCACTTAACATCTTGACTACCTAGGAACTTCTAAGCCTCACTTTACCAAACCAGCTGTCACCAAATCAATTTGATCCACAGTGACCCACATGTAGAATAAAACCATATTTCAGACAGTTTTTATGGTTGTGACCTTTCAAAAGTAGACTGGTATTTGGAATTTTCTTTAGAGGAACTTCATTTAGGAGGCTGGACTTTTTGAGGAGGAATGTGGCATCAGGATGAGGGAGATCCATCAATAACCTACATTATGAAGATGACACAACCTTGCTGCAGAAGGTCAAGGGCTCTAATCTTCAATATGGACTGAAGCTCAACATCAAGAAAACAAAGATTATCACCACTGGGCCAACTGACAGCTTTATGATGGATGAAGAAGAGACTGAGATTGTTGATAACTTCAGCTTGTGTTGTTCCACAATCAGGACTCTTGGCACTAACAGTCAAAGAATCAAGACTAATTGCACTAGGAAATTCTGCTGTCAGGAACCTCTCTATGTTACTGAAGAGCAATGATATCAATCTGCAGACTAAGGTGTGACTGATTAAGGCCATGGTCTTTGCAATCACTTGCTACACATCAGAGAGCTAAACAGTGACTAAGGATGACAGAGAAGAATGGATGCCTTTGAGTTATAGTGCAACAGAAGAATACTGGACATACCATGGACCACCAATAGAACAAATAGGTTTGTCCTGGAGAGGGTGAAACTAAGTTGCTCCTTGGAGGCAGGGATTCTGAAGCACCATCTCACATACTTTGGGCACATGGCCAGGGGTGAGTAGTCCTGATCATCATGTTTGGAAAGGTGAAGGGACAGCACAAGAGAGGAAGGCTCAGGATGAGATGAACTGACCTAGTAGTTAGGGTAATGTTGGTAGGTGTGTCGAAGACAGGGAGACTGGCTCAGGATATGGCAGGGTTACTGGTACTGTGTATAGGGTTGTTATAAGTTGCAGACGACTCATTGGCACAAATCAACACAGTAAATTTGATCAAGAGAAAATATCTTTTCCCAGAAAATAATAAAAAACCTGCTTCAGTGACACCATTTCTCTACAAAGAAGATAAAGCCAGACAACTTGGCATGTGGCATATGTTCTAAAGTGGTGTATGCCACCAAAGGCAACGGAAAAACAGATGAGAGCATTTTAAAAATTAAAATGCCTTTTGATTGCTCTCTGTTATGTCCCATGCTGCAGAGAGGCACTGTCAGAATCAGTATCTTTATAAATGATGGATTCTGTACAGCACAAACAGGCATGGCCAAGTATACTGCAAATTATGCTTTGAAAGCAATGATTCTCCTACATCTTTGAAATTAAATTTTCTTAAACTTCTCCCCTACTCTAAAAGGAAAACAAGGAAAAAAAATCACATTAAAATTCCATCCACAAGAAAACTGCAGTTAAATACTAGAAATCAGATGCATGAATTATTCTACAAGCTTGATTCTTTACTGACTAACATCCTCCAGTCATAATGACAAGCACTGGAGTACCACTTGTATTTCTTTCCTCATGTTTCCAAAGGGCAGTGTTTACAATATGGTTCTTTGTTTCTATGCTTATCTATTAATGCAATACCCAAGATTTCATTACGGTATAATAAATGCTTATAGAATAAATGAATGGAGTGTCAGGTCTAATGCTCTGCTTTCCTACTTATTAATATTAAATTCTCTATAAGTGTTCTTGTCTTTGTGGCCACTTCACTTGAGAAATATTGAGCAATCCTTACTTGGATTTTTTTTTTCTTTTACTACATGCTTGCCTGCAAGCTGAAGAACCCATTGAATTTTTTATTGTAGATTTGTGAATTATGTTTAAAAAAGGCACCGCCTTTTACTGAACTTTTGCAAATATCCACTAACATTGAGTTATATTAAGGATAATTAAGATTTTTTTCTTCACAAGGATAATTAAGAAATTCCTACTTTCATAATATGTCATTTTCTTATTCAAGGTAAAATCAACCAGTTTTAAGAACCTTCTAAAACAGCATCATTCACATCGCAAAATGTAACTGTGTTTCTAACACTGTGTGGTGGTGACTGCTGAGTCAGAAACAAGGCACAGCTGAACCTCCAAGGCAGATTTTCAGAGGCCGTTAATCACACAGAAGCAGATTGTCCATCATTATCTGGAAAAGCAGCTGGTAGATTCAAACCATGTGTCTTCAAGATTACAGTGCACTTTCCCACTAGGTCATCAAAGCTCCCTATGTTAAAGTCATGAGGGCAATTAATTGGTACTTCTTTGTGACATAGCAATCATGAAAGCATGAAAATAATGCTATCAATCTACATAATGTTTTGAATCACTGTATCAGGAATAGTCAGACACAGAAGAATTTCATGAAACAACATATGAGCAAGAGCCTATGGTGATGAAGGAAGAAATTCAAGCTGCTTTGAAGGAAATAGCAAAATATCAGGCCCCAGGAATAGACAGTATTCCAACTGACATATTTCAGCTAACAGATGCTGCCCTGGATGTGCTCAGCAAGTTGTGCCAAGAAATCTGGAGAAAAACCACTTGGCCAACTGACTGGAAAAGATCTGTATTTGATCCCATCCCAAAGAAGGGTGACCCAACAGAGTGTGGAAACTATAGAACAATCCCATTAATTTCACATGCAAGCAAGATTCTACTGAAGATTATCCAAAAACGACTGGAACAACACATCAGCAGAGAACTGCCAGAAGTCCAGGCGGGGTTTACAAGGGGTGGTGGGACTAGGGATATTGTAAGTAATGTTAGATGGATCTTAGCTGAAAGCAGGGAGTACCAGAGGAAGGTATATCTGTGTTTCATTGACTATGCAAAGGCGTTTGACTGTGTGGATCATAACAAACAGTGGCTAACTCTCAGAAGAATGGGAATCCCAGAACACTTGGTCATGCTAATGAGAAACCTATACTTGGACTAAGAGGCAGTCATCAGAACAGAGCAAGGAAACACTGCATGGTTCAAAATTGGGAAAGGCATGGGCCAGGGATGTGTCCTGTCTCCATACCTTTTCAACCTGTATGCAGAACAGATTATCAGGGAGGCTGGGCTCTATGAGGAGGAATGTGGGGTCAAGATTGGTGGAAGATCTATCAACAATCTGTGATATGCAGGTGACACAACCCTGCTTGCTGAAAGTGAAGAGGACCTGAAGCGCCTGCTGTAGAGTGTCAAGGACTACAGCCTCCAATATGGGTTGAGGCTCAATATCAAGAAGACAAAGATTCTCAACACTGGCCAATTGGCAGCATCAGGATGGATGGTGAAGAGATTGAGATTGTTCACAGCTTTAGTTTGCTTGGCTCCACAGTCAACGCTCTCGGCACCAATAGCCAGGAAATTAAAAGACGTATTGTAATGGGAAAGTCTGCTGTTAGGAACCTCTCCAAAGTACTGAAGAGCAATGGTGTCTCTCTGGAGACTAAGGTGCATCTGATACAGACCATGGTCTTTGAAATCACTTGTTATGCATCAGAGAGCTGGACAATGACTAAGGAGGCCAGAAGGAGATTGATGCCTTTGAGCTGTGATGCTGGAGAAGAGTATTGAGGGTACCATGGAATGCTAGGAAAGCAAACAAATTCATCCTGGAAAGGGTCAAACTGGGTGGTTCTTTGGAGACAAGGATTCTGAGGCTCCATCTAACATACTTTGGACATGTTGTAAGGAGGGACCAGTCCTTGGAGAGAGACATCATGCTTGGTAAGATGGAGGGACAGCATAGGAGGGGAAGGCCCTCTATGAGGTGGATTGATTCAGTGACTGGGGTAATCGGGATGGGTGTATCAGAGATGGTGCAATTGGCACAAGACAGAGCAAAGTTTAGGGCTGTTGTACATAGGGTCACTATGAGTTGCAAGCGACTTGACGGCACATAACAACAACAATAACAACAATTAAGTCATAAAAGAAGACAAAGATCCTCAACCAGGACGATTGACACAGTTGACTACAGTAACGAGCTCGAGTGGGTCAGAGATTGTAAGGATGGCACAGGACAGGACAAGGTTCAGATCAGCTGCTCATAAGGTTCCTATCAGATCTGCTGCTTATAAGGTTGCTCAGAGTCATATTCGACTCAGTGGCACCCAACAACATTAAGTGGTACAAAGATAGGGGGATTTTGTTGAACATGCTGAATAGTATCTCTCTTAACTCAAAATAATTACACAAAACACCACGTTTACTCTATATACTCAGAGTCCCTTCAAAGGTCTTCCATGGCATTAATATGCATGAGTGATAATATAAGCAGTCAGCAAACAAACTCGTAAAGCTACGTTCTAGAAGGAAGGGTGAATGTGAAGTGGAAAAAGTTGTGCCTACTAAGATCAGGGCAGAACATGGAGGTTGCTTTCCATAATGAACACAGACACATGCCTTTTGATTACTCACTGTCTTCATCTAGAATGCTTTCATTACTAATTCGGCTGTGATTTTAATAACAACAATACTCTGAATCCAATAGTAGAAAACTGTGACATTAACTTATAAACCCACTAAGTGAACTCTGGAGGCCTCGTGGTAAGAAACAGCACTGCAGTCCCAAAGGTTTGTGGTTCAAGTCTACCAGCAGCTCCATGGGAGAAGGATGGACACTATCTTCCCATGCAATTTACTGTCTCTGAAAACCCACTGGAGGGTCAGTTATAGGTAGGTTCTGACTTGAAAGCAAACAACATCACTGTTTAATGTCCTTATAATAAAGGTTTGGTGTCCTAGAGGTAAGGAGTTGTGTTGCCAACCAAAGGGCAATTGGTTTGAATCTACCAGTTGCCCTGCAGGAGAAGAAAGATGGGCAATGTCTTTTTATGTGATTTTCAATCTCTGAACACCTGCTGGAGGGTTAGCTATGAGCCAGTTCTGAGTTGACAGCACAATGTTCTTACTTGAAAACATGTCTTTTTCAGAAGCTTGCAAGTGCCACTATCAGTATTCGACTTCTGATCTTTCCCCTATATAACACCCATCAGTGATGTTTGCACTCAAGGGAATATTCTCTGAAATGAGTACTACGGAGGAGTTCTGACCTCACACAACGGCATTCCCAGAGTGCATTCTCTCTACCTTGGTATTCAGTATTGACCACGGCTATAAAGAAGCTTTGAAGAAAGAAAAACAAAATAAATAAGGTGCACGTATTTATTCATTCTCTCACTGAATAAATGTGTAGTTGTTGTTGTGTGCCATCGAGTCAGAACTGACTCATAGCTGATCCTCCAGTGGGGTTTCAGAGGCAGTAATTGCACAGAAGGAGATTTCCCATCCTTCTGCCATGAAACATCTGGTAGATTCGAACAGTGTGCCTTTGGGATTGCAGCACCGGTTTTTATCACTGGGCCACCAGAGGTAAGGCATTATATTTAACAGATAGCCCTGGTGGCTTAGTCCATGCAGAGTCACGCCCTTAATCCAAAGGTGGTACCTATCTGACAGTCTGGATCCACCAGAGGCTCCGTGGAGATGGGCAGTTTCCTTTTGAGCGATTTACAATCTCTGGAACTATGCTGTAGGGTCAACTATGAGTCAGTTCCAATTCAACAGCAATATGAGAGTGAGTTTAAATATATTTATTATTTTTAATAATATATTATTGAAGTTAGAGAATGAAAAGTAAAAAACAAATTCTTTTTAGGAATTTTCACATTTAAAAAATAATAAATAACCTAAAAGTTAAAAAAAGAGAGAGATGGCCTCCCTTCCATAGCTCCCTTGCATGCCTTCTTTGAACTTCCTACCAGTACGAAATTAGCAGACAGCATACAAATGAGCTTTGGTGGTCTGACCTTTAGAGAGCAGTGCTGCCAGCCTAAAGGCCACACATTCTGGTGGTTCCAACCCATTGGTGGCAACGTGGATGAGAGATGGGCAATCTCCTTCAGTGCAATTCAGAGCCTTACAAACCTAATGTAGGATTTGACTTGATGATAAAGTGTTCATCAGTGAGTGTCCTACACACTATTTTCCTCACTCTCACTCTCAACACCAGCATTTCCAAGATGGAGGATGACTCACAGATAAGAAGGGCTACTTCGCTTTGCAAACACACAGAGTAGCAAATGCCAAGGAGTTTGCAGCATCTCCTTCCCACTCTCAACCTTGAGCCAATTAGTAAACTGGTATGGAAGCATCTGGATAATCTAGGCACATCAGACACCCCCACGCAGAGAGCTCCTCAGCTAACCTGAGCCATGCTACACTTCACTTCCACATGATTTTGCTTACCATCTTACACGTCTTTATAGTCCTCTCACTCATCATGCATTTCCCCCTACTCTGCTACAGGCTTTTAAAAAAATTATAAAAATAATTCCTAATCTGTTCTTTCACGTGAGTCTCATCTCAAGGTCTGATTCTAGAACAAGAAATTAGTAGTAATAACTATTTCTATTATACTTAAGGATATTTTCAAGTATACAATACAAAGATTAATGCAATAGTTTAAGTTATAAAACATAGTGCTATGAAGCAAGAGAGAAATAATCATATTAATTTCAGTAAAAGATTCACTCGTAAAGTATTGCAAAGTAAAGGAATACCAGTTTATTAAAACCTTAAAAGCAGCTGAAGGTTAAGAATATGTGTTTTTACCTTGTTTGTTATAAAATGAGAATGTACTGATAGATTTTTAAGAGAGAATACCACGTGAAATTATTCTTAAAATTTAGGTGAATAATTCAGCATAAATACAAATCCTAGAGGTTTCTGTCCTGTTTGGATGTAAGAGAAGTCGGCTTTCTTCAAAATGGGTGAACACTTTCCTTTGCACATTGTACCTCTAACTATGGACATTGATGGCAAGTTTATCAAAGAAATGCTGCTAACTACAAGAATTTTCTCCATTTTAAAATTTGTGTGTACTCTGAAAAGGAGAGCACATCCCCTGGCTCAAATCCCTCATTCTTTAAATAGACTGTGACTCTGCACAAACCTTCATACTGAGCAGACCCCTGCTGTGTTACATGCCACTGAATCAACCATGACTCATAGCAACCCCAAGAATAACAGACCTGAAGCGGGCCCTCCCTGGACCATCCTCAGCATCTCGGATAGGCCCAAGCTCTTTCTTACCATCAATCAATTCTGGAGAAGGTCTTCAACTCTTTTGTCTACCCTTCTTAGCCTCATGTCTCTGAGGACTGATTCCTCCTGACAATAGGCTCAATATTGTGTGATGAAGTTTCACCACAATTCCCTCTAAGGAACACTCTGAAGGATGGACTCCAATGTTGGGTTAATGCAAATTCCAATATAAGTTTATGAAACATCTCTCCTTCTAAAGCCACCAAATATAGTGAAATTTATCCAGTAATTGCTGCATAACTTCAGATTACATTATTTAAAACAGTACTTCATCTAACAGTGCCCATCATTAAGATCAATTTCTATGAAGAACAGCTAATACATTCCTTGGTTACAATAGTGAACAGTGCTCTGAGAGCAGACATTGTTATATGACCATAAAAAAGCCACAAGTTTGCAAGATTTGACTTTTTTTATTTTTTTTAGACAACAGAATCTCACCTTGTCTGCATACCTAAATCACCTGGGGGAAAAAGAAAACAAACAAAAAATGAAACCAAGACCCAGATTCATCTCAATTACTTCCATAATAGTATTTACAAAGGTCCTAAGTGATGCTAGAAATCAATCTAGTATATAATAAAGGAGGCCTGGTGGCCTTGAAGTGGCAAGAAGCTGCACTGCAATAGCAAAGGCACATGGTTTGAGGCAACCAGCTGCTCTGTGGGAGGATGGGCAGTCTCCTCCCATGCGATTAACTGCCTCTGAAGACCCACCAGAGGGTCAACTATGGGTCGGTTCTGACTCTACGGTACACAACCACCACCACCAATATAGCACCACCAATGTGGATGGGTAAGTTTAAACTGTCTTGAGAAGCAGAGAATCATGAGGCCCCCTGACCTACTGAACTGACTTGGCCCCATGTGGGGGCAAGGGCTAAGTGAAGAAACCAATCGGTCAGGAGCGCAGGAGAAGCATGGACTCTGGAGCTGGCAGCTGATGCCCACTGAAACCTAGCCAGAGATGGCTGGGCATAAGATGAGCAAAAGCCAACCAGATGAAGAGAAGACAAACCATGCTGTGAACGAGGGTTGACTGCTGCAAGCTGATGACTTGCTCAGGACTGAAGGACGTTTATGGATAAAGATGCAGTTTCCAAGCCGAACAGTGAATCAATCCTTTGGCAAACAGGGTGTGCTTGTTTTCTCAGAGTACTGGTTAATAAGGACAGACAGATCAGCAATTGGCATCAAAAAGGGGGATATTAGGGCATGAGCTATGAAACAGCTAGCTTACACGTTTTCACGAAAGTAGCTGTTGGTAGGATGATTATCAGGAAGGAAAAAACACCTCACAATATAATGAAAATATAATATAAATGAAGGACTATATGAGAAACAATGTACATACAGAAAACAAAGTTAAAATATTCATAAAAACTGAAAAAATAAAAATAAAGCCCTAATTTTAATATTAAAATTGACAGTGTGGAGAAAGAGGCATCTCAAAAGTTAAAAAAGACTCTCCTATATAATTTTTAGCAGTTTATAGATTATCCTCACAAACATCACATCCATAAGACAAAACTGTTATTTATGTTACCCATTTTAAAGAAGAAAAATACATTTGAAGAGAGTTGGTGTGGCACACCCAAGGTCATATAATAACAGCAATAATAAACAGAATACTGACCTCCTCTCTGGCTCTCAGGCACAGAGTCCCACACAAAAGCATACACGGCAAATGGTATGAAGCTTCATTTAGGTCCCTTTGCTGAACTATACAACAATTTGTATACATTTTAAGCTGAGAAATTTTAATATGTATCAGAAAAAAGATTAATTATGATCGTTATATTTTAATCCTGTTTTTACTATCTCTCAACAAACTGGTATTACATGAACTGGATGTCCTCCTTGTCAGTTTATGAGGAATTCTACTCCAAAGAATGTAGAATATTTTCCCTTCTGTATTTGGAAGCAGAAGTGGCATCCACTTCCTATATAACATGCCTCCGGAAACTCTATGAACTTTGATAAATGTCGATAGTTGTGGAGGAGCTTCAGGCCTTTTGTTCATAGGGTTGCTATGAGTTGAGCTTGACTCGAAGGCAATCAACAACATTTGTTCACTAGGAATACTTACTTGTTCACCAAGCTGAGGACACATGAACTGTAATTCAGGCTTTTTTGGAAAGAGTTACCAAGTACAGTTGGGAATCATTAGCATTTTAACCTAGGTAAGTAACTCTGAGGTAAAAAATCTGTGCCAAGTTGATATTTTCATCCTGCAACTGTCACACACAATGCTACACCGAACACCCCTAAAGGTGTATTCATCTTTATATCCCTTTCCTATTCAATGCCTTTAACAGTGTGGTCACCCACTGGATATCGGTAAATGGAAGACTTAGCAAGACACAGCCCTGAACAAGCATATTTGTGTGAGGATATGTTTTAGTAGAAAGTAACTGTCTTGAGGATAAGCATTCTAGAAGAATTCTCTATTATCAGCATTACCTGAAAACCTGGGTTTGAAAAACTTGGAATGGCAAGGTAGCTATATACAAATATTCCTTGTTCCCTCATTCTCTGGAGAATTTACTGATCTCAGATCATGTATCATCCTAACATCCCTTGATACCACACTGCTATAAACATTACTTTTTTTTAAATTTCCATTAACTTCCCATACAAATTATTACAACTGAGATAGTATCTTCAAAAGTCAAGGCCTAGATCACAAAAAAAATGAGAAGTTAATGCAACACATGTCTACAAGTTAAACTAGATAATTTCACAAAACTCCCATAGGGAAGTGATTTGAAATTAAAATATTCTCATTGCTACACATCTCTTGCCCCCACTCGACCTCATGTTTTGATAAAAATAGAAGGAAGAACTGGGCTCGCTTTACAAATGGTGAGGCAAAGCACTAACCTAGACAGAATGCCGCTAGGTTTTAAAGATGCTAAATATCTTTAAAGTGTTTAAGTCCAAGATGTCACTTATCTAAGGAGCAACACACTCAAGTCACCATCATTCCAATTGCCTCATATGGAGAGCAAAGCTGGACAAAGAAGAATCAACACATCTGAATTGTGCTCATGAACAAATCTGTCTTGGAAGAAGTGGAGCCAGTAGTGGCTCCTAGAAGCAAGAATAGTGAGCACTGCTCTTGCTGACTGTGGACTGTTCTCAGAGAGGATCGGTTCCATAAAGGAGATTAAGTTGGTCTTTTGGTTATTCCGAGCTGCCATTGACAGAAATACTGTAAGTGTATGATTCTCACATCCTAAGAGACTAGATATTTATAGTGTACATTTTAGTGGGGAAAATATTCTCTGTCAGCTCCAGAAATCCTTGTTTTCTTTCAGCAGCTCCTGGTTCATTAATCCTTGAGTCATGCCATCAATCTTCCCTTGGGTTTAATAGAGTCTCAAATCCTGGGCCCAAAGACTATGGTTCCCTCCCGACTCTACTTTTTTGGTCAATAGCCAGGACCCCAATTCTGTGCTCTCTTCATAGCAGGGTCATTCACCATCACAAGAACATGGAAAGAGCCCATATGTCCAACCATAATTGAATGGACCGAGAAATTATGGTACAATCACACGACAGAATACTATGCAGCACACAGTAGCAAAGATTTTGTAAATGACTACCTAACTTGGGAGGAACCAGAGAGCATTATAGTAAATGAACTAACTCAGTCCTATAAGGACAAATACTGTATAAGACTATTTTTATAGAATATGCAAAAGGATCCAAGGTGGGAGAGAGTGGGAGCAAAGGGGTGAGGATGGGCAGGTAATCACAGGGTCAAACAATTTTATGGGTGGAAGGAGTAGTGGGCAAAGGATATGGGAAAGATTTGGTGTGAAAAACAATGTAGATGAGCTTTATAAGTAAACCAGTGAAAAATAAAAATTTTATTTCAAATTTAAAAAAAAGAGGATGATGCAGGTCACACCCAAAGGAAACCTACTTCTCATCAGAACAGGACTGTGACCTGAGTAAAGGTGCACCTGATTCAGGTCATAGTCTTTTCAGTCACTTGCTATGTAGGCATCTGAGAGCTGGATAATGAATGAGGAGAAGAAAAGAAGAACTGATGCCTTTGAATTATGGTGCTGGAGAAGAGGACTGAATGCACCATTGGCTGTCAAAAGAATAAATGTCTTGAAGAAGATGGTAGCCAGAATGTTTCTTGGAGGCATGAGGATAAAGCTTGTCATGTTGCTAGGAGAAACTATTCCTTGGAGAGAGACATCATACTTGGAAAGGTGGAGGGATAGTGAAGAAGAACGTCAATGAGGTGGATTGAAAGAGAGGCTGCAGCAATGGGCTTGAGTGTGTCAGAGGCTGTGAGGTTGGCATAGAATAGGATGGGATTCAGATCTATTGTTTATAGGGTCTCTACGAATTATACTTAACTGGATGGCACCTAACAACAACTTAATTAAGACAATAAACACAGTTTAATCTGCCTTATTAACCACAGGCAAAGGTTAAGGTTTACAAGACATCATATTATGGAGGTAATCATTAATGGGAATCACATTACAGCTACACAGACATGTACTTTACGGAGACATAATTTAATTTATGAAACTTGATAAAGTAGAGATTAATGAAAAAGACTAAGACCCTTAGTGAGACAGTGACAAAGACAATTATCTCAAACATGCTTCCTACTGAGAAAATGACAAAAGAACAATCAGCATATTGTCCATCCCATTCCTATGGAGCAGCTGGTAAATTTGAACCCAGTGCCTTTGAGACTGCATCACAGTGTCATACCACTAGGCCATCAGAACTCTCTCATAGTTACTATGAATCTGAACCGACTCAAAGGCACAACTTCACTGTAACAGGTAAAAAGTAAAAAGATAATGATGCTCTGAGACCATGAGAAATTCAGAAGGGTAAACTATTCAATTATACCCTTTTTTCAATTTTTTCTCCTACAATAAGATTTATATGAGTCTAGGCTGAATTCCAACTCAGAATTTACATATTGAATGAATACTGCTTTGAGTTTATAATGTTACTTGAAAAAAAATCCATATAGTCTCCATCTACTTGGAGAAAATAAGATTCATAAAAAAACAACAGAATGAAAAAAATTAGAAATGTCTAAAACCACAGTTAGAAGACTTGATCAAGAGAGATTCACAGATAAAAATTGGTTAGCATGAAGCAGACACCTGGTTATATTTCCCAGAAGAATGAAAAGTATTTGTAAACACTAACATAAAAGAAATAAACCTGCATATAAGTTAAACCACAGTCCATATTTTCATGTAACTTTATCAAACTGGCCTTTTCACTTTGAACTATTTATCATCACTGATATTGGCCTCTTCTCTACAACAATCTGCAGTACAAGATACACAATAAAAACCAGGAAAATAAAAAGAAATAAAAACCACTCAATTCACTGGAGAAGAATACTACATGGTTTAGCATAAGCATAAAAGGAGAATAAATCAAATAAAGAAAAAATGCTACATCTCCACTTTTCATGTCATTTTTGTGTTATGCTTTTTGATAACTGCCTGTCTACTTATGAAATGTTTGTAAGTTATTACATTTTATTTCTGTCAAAAGACTTTTAAGCTATTTGAATTCTGTGCCTTTTTAAAAACTCTCACAGATGAACAGATCCTTGACATTACTGGATTGTTTTATGTTACAGAAGACATCACATTTTATAGTATTTGTATTGAGACCTAATTCAGAGAAGTAAGAATGTAGTAGCAGAGAAAAATGGAAAAATGTATATATACTGATTTTATACCAAGCGCATAAACCAATAATCAGACTATTTCACTGTAACTTCGACTTGTCTCACAATCTGATTTTAAAGACAACAGCTAAAAATGACCCCTCAACAATCGAAAAGATTTCTATTCAATTGAAATTTAAGACTCTTTTCAAATTAACACCTTACAGTAGATTTCTTCTCTAGTAATACTTAATTCTTTAGTTCAATTTTCTCTCTGTCACTCACACTACATAATCTAGTTCAACTACACTTGCCAAGGTTTAGCCATAAACCCGCATGTAATAACAAATACCTCTTAAAATTATTAAAAATTGAAAGTGATTCTTAATGAAAGTCTCCAGGGACTTCTGGTGGCCTAGTGGCAAGAGGATGCACTACAATCCCAGAGGTACCTGGTTTGAATCCACCAGATGCTCTGCTGGAGAAGGAGGGACAATCTCCTCCTGTACCAGTCAGATCTGATTTGATGGTACACACACAAAACAAAATAAAAACAAAATTTAAAAGGTATATCTCTAGCACTGGTTCTACTGATATGGCAGCCACATGGTGATGTAGAGAGAACATGAAATAGTACATACATCAGGACATATCACATCTGTTGAAAAAGAACAGCGAAGCTGAGGTCAGGTGACCTTTTAGTGCCTTTCCATTTCCAAAAATCCATGACACTAATGTAAATAGATACATGTTTTGTTTTCAAAACTAGGCTATTTCCTTCATGCAAAACCTTGTATTAACATATGACCATTTGAATAGTTTCCTATCTCATTCTCTGTATTTTTGTCCTAGTTTCACTCTAAGCATATAAAACCATAAAGACTTCTTACATCTGGACAGAAAGGAAAAAAAATACACACACACACATAAAGATTTCTTGGTTATATTAGTTCTCCAGTTAAAGGTCAGCAAAGGAGAGGAAGACCCTTAATGAGATGGACTGGCAGCAGGACTCTGAGATAGTGAGGACAGGGCTGGACACAGCAAGGTTCTAATCTGTTGATTAGCACAGTGTGCTATGAGTCATAGTTGACTTGACACCACATTAAAAAAAACAATAAAGATTTTAAAATTGATCATGTTAGTGGAAGGCAGAGAGAGATCAAGCTACAAAAACTGTATTTAAAATAATAACTCTAATTTCTTGAAAATAGTACTTAAAATCAGAAAGAATCCCTCCTTCATAATGCATACTTCAAGGATCCCTGGTAGCACAATAATTAAGCACCAAAATCCTAATCAAAAGGTTGACAGTTCAAAGCTACCCAGTGGCTTCACAGAATAAGCCAGAGAAACTCTTATAAAGATAGAAAGATTATAACCTAGGAAATTCTACCAGGTTAGAACTGGCCACCTGGAGTTAAAAATTAATTCCTCATAGCAATACATATTGTTGTTGTTGTTTTTTATGTGCTGTCGAGTTACTTGTGACTCATAGTGACTCTATGTACAGGAGCCATAAACGCTGCTCTATCCTGGGCCAACTTCACTGTCTCTAACACACCTATTCCCATTACCCCAATCACTGAATCAATTCATCTCATAGAGGGTCTTCCTCTCCTGAGTTGACCCTATACCCTCCCAAGCATAACGTCCTTCTCCACAGACTGGTCCAACCTTGCAACATGCCTAAAGTATGTCAGACAAAGGTTCACAATCCTTGCCTCCAAGGAGCAGTCCAGTTTCACCCTCTCTAGGACAAACCCGTTTGTTCTCCCAGCAGTCCATGGTATATTCAACACTCTTCTCCAGCACCACAGCTCTAAAGCATCAATTCTCTATCATCCCTAGTCACTGTCCAGCTCTCTGACACACAATTGCGAAGACTATGGCCCGCATCAGGCACACTCTCCAGCCTGATGTCATTGCTCTTTAGTACTCTGGAGAGTTCTCTGATAGCTGACTTTCCCAATGCAATTTCTCTCTTGATTTCCTGGGTGCTGGTACCAAGAGTGTTCATTGTGGAGCCAAACAAACTAAAACTCTTAACAATATCAATCTCTTCACCATACATATTAGCCAAACATTTCATTCCTCAGCATGTTATATACTTTTTCCTTCTGAGGGAATCATTCTTTGCACATAACTGTATTTGATAAACCCATCTTAAGAACCCTTAATAAATAGCAGTTTTGCTTTGAAGTTTGCCCAACCCACCATGTTAAATTTGGTGACCTTACTATTTTACTTATATTATTCTGTAAACCTCCCCTCATTTTAACATTTAATATACTCTATTTAAGTTATCTATTTAATTCTGCTATTCTCCATGAGAAACTAACCAGAAAATAAATTTCATAGTGTGCTATGCCACTGTGAATACTAAAGAAAGTGCTCCTAACCCGTCATAGTAATTTCAATTGTCTCATGTACATGAAAAAGTTGGACAATGAATAAATAAAATCAAAGAAGAATCCATGTCTTTGCGCTCAGTGTTGGCAGAGAACACTGAATGTAGTGGGGACCGCCAAAAGAACAAACAAATCTGTCTTAGAAGAAGTACAACCACAATGTTTCTTAAAAGCAAAAATGGGGAGAATTGGTTTCATGTAATTTGGGCACGTTATGAGAAGGAGTCAGTCCTGAGAGAAAGATAATGGCTTCAGTGAAAAAGAAGAATATCCTCAACAAGATAGAAAGGCATGACGGTGCAACAAGGGGCTTCCGCAGAGCAAGGACTGTGAGGAGGACAAAGGAGCGGGCAGGTTCTGCACAGTAAGGTCACCATGAGCCCGAAAGACTTGATAGCACCGACCAATTATTAGTGACAACAGTTGGTCATTATTGCAGAAAGATGTTAGTTAAGGTTACATCAGACAAGATACTTGGAAGAGAAAAACCTCAATATCTTATTTACAGTTGAGGTCTGGGCCCCTGGTACCGTGACTGGCTGACAGATTATGGTTTTTGTTATCTAAATAAGGAAGTAAAAGAAAGATTTGTCTTAGGAAACCATTAAACTAAAAATTGAATTGTTGCACTGAAAAGAGACCAGACTGGACAAGACCAAGAAAGTACATCACTGATGTCAGAACAGAAAATCAGAATGTAAATGTCAAACACATATACACTTACGGTTTTACTAGGTTCGCAACATGTTGTTGTTGTTATGTGCCGTCGAGTTGTTTGCGACTCATAGAGACCCTATGTACAGCAGCCCTAAACCCTGCTCTATCCTGTGCCAATCCCATTGCCTCTGACACACCCATCCCGAGTACCCCAGTCACTGAATCAATCCACCTCATAGAGGGTCTTCCCCTCCTGCGCTGTCCCTCTACTCTACCTAGCATGATGTCCCTCTCCAAAGACCTGTCTCTCCTTACAACATGTCCAAAGTATGTCAGACGAAGCCCCAGAATCCTTGCCTCGAAGGAGTAGCCTGGTTTAATCCTCTCTACGATGAATGTGTTTGTTTTCTTGGCAGTCCATGGTACACTCAATACTCTTCTCCAGCACCACAGCTCAAAGGCGTCAATTCTCCTTCTAGTCGTTGTCCAACTCTCTGATGCATAACATAGGAGTGTCTAATTTTGGGATCAGGATGGTTTCCTAAATGGACCAGTAATATTCATTATAGTTTAAACTTAGAAGCGAGCTGTAGAACAAACTAAAACCAATATTACTGCCAGAGACCTAGAGATGTCAGAGTGGTAAAGTTCTCAAAAGGTCAAAAACAATATATTAATTGATCGTTTATATGCCACAATTTGTTCTTGTATATAATACCCAAGTTAAATTTCATAAAGTTGTTTGTCTTATAATTATTTCAACACCCTGGAGCTAGGTAAACAGAGCTCAACTGGATGGCTACTCTGAAATGTCACAGCTATGAAAACCCACTGGAGAAATTTTACTCTGTACACACGTGATCACCACAAGTCTAAACAGCATACACAGCAAACACAAACAAATGATGTTAGTAGAAAGATAGTCCTAGAGTCACAATGGGCTAATTAACACTTCCTCCTCCACCATGCAATTAGCCAATTTTCTGCTAATGGTAACCAGCAGCCTAGAAAAGAGAGCTCTCCGTGCTGCTTGTGGAGCCCGTCCTGCATCTGTCATTCAGCAAACGTCATCCTATAGCTATTTCCAAAAGAGCCTGACTGACAAGGTTACACAGTAACTGATGCAAGAAAACTCAAGGCAAGGACTTAACAATGACACTGGATCCCTTGGCTATTGCGACAGTTAGCTTTGCTGCTTTTCCTTTCGCTGGTGAAAATTCCTGAAGTGTACTGAAAATCCTCAGCAGCCAGTAGTAGAGAACATTTCAGGGCTATCTCAGCAGTTCTTCCTCTCAGAGAAGTGGTTCCTTGGACTTTTCACTGCATTACTGTCTTGAGAAGACAAACATGGTCCTGAACATCACATCTAGAAAAACTAACTCAGACCCTGTGGATCCTTTCTGTTGATGATGGGCAGACATTATCAGGGAAAGTTACTGAGATGTAACTTTATCTTAACCGAATTCTTTCCCCACAGTGATAAGAACAGTAGTTAGTACAGTTTCTAGTAGAGATCTGCTTGTTTTTTGTTTTGTTTTGTTTTTAAGGAACTGTACTATTAAGGGTTTGTAAATCAGGTCCACGCCCTTATTTGTCCATATTTAATTATTATGCCTTAGAAAACTATGCACTTTACTCTGACATCTCACTAACACGGCATTCACTATAGGGTAAGATTTGGTATTAGGCCAGTAGATTTTGGACTCCATCCAAGATAATTTAATTAAGAATATCTAAAGTACCTTGTTATGAGATGACCTTACTTACAAATTGGTTTCAATGAGAATGCTATGTTAAAGCTACTAAACACTCAGCTGAAAAAAAAAATGTAAGATGCCTCTGATTGTTCTTGATCTCCTTCTATTTTCTTTCACATCTTCTCTCCTTTTCTCTCTCCTTTTCTAATAAAAAGTGACACATACATTACTTAAATTACAGAAATAATGAAGGATCCCTTTCTAGTATAGCAAATCTGTCAGGATGATGATGAGATACTAGTCCATACCTTTCCCCTCCTTCGTCTTTTGACTCCCTTTGAAAAGTCAGAATATATTCTAAATAGTCAATGAGAAGTACATATTTGCATTTATAGTTTTTAAAGTAATTGTAAAAACCTAAAGATGGCTATTTAATAAGAAAGCATATAGGTATCCTTAAACATATTTTGAATCTTTCCAATTCACGGTTGCTCTGTTCTTGAAGAATGACAATAATTATAAAAACAATGCACTGAAATTATGAAAATATACCCAGGTTAAAAGTTTTTCATTTTCTCCTCAATTTAACACCTTTAACAGTTTAAATATATGAGGTTGTTTTTTTTTTAACTTATAGTTTTACAAGCTTAAAACCAATCTCTGATTGAAAGAGAAAATTGCATATTTCTTTTTTTTTTCCTTATGTGTTGTATAATTTTTGGCACAAGAGATGTAATTTATATGTAAATTTCCTGAACACAACTTTCATAGTTTAAAAAAAAGTAAATATTTTTAGAACATCATATAATCATATATAAAGAATACACCATCTGCATATGTTTCTACAAATCAATTTGTCAGTCAAGTCCAGTTGAAGGAAAAGGAAAAAAGGTCTTGAATGGTCTATTTATTATTAAAGAGGTTAGTCAGAGTATTTTTCAATTTTCTAGATGTTTTGTTTTTACTAAATTTGCTTTAAATCCTTTGTTGTTGCTGCTGTGTGCCATTGGGTCAGAACCGACCAACAGCTGGCCCTCTAGCAAGTTCTCAGAGGCAGTTAGTCACATGGAAGGAGATAGCCCATTCTTCACCTGTAGAGAAGCCAGAGGATTCAAACCTCACACCTTTTGGGACTGCAGTGCAGCTTCTTACCACTAGGCCAAGAGAGCACACTTAAATCCTTTAAGAACGTCTAATTTTCAAAGGGAGCTTAATGGTATAGTCTGTAAGAATCTGTACTGCTAAACCAAAGCCTACACCTCTCTGCTGGCTCGAATCCACAGCAGTTCTTCAAGAGAAATATGGTCTATCTTCTCCTATTCAACCTAGAGTCTTGGCAACGGAGGGTCAGCCAGCAGTCAGTTCCACTTCAGCAGCAATGAGTTTGAGATTAAGGATTGTTGCTTCTCCCTCCTACCTACTTTCAGGAAGCGAAAATAAAAACAACACTAAGAACTGAAAAGAAGACAAAGTGTAAGCTGACATTAAGAATGTCATATAGAAAAAAAGCAAAAGGTCCTTTAAAAGACAGAAAAAAAAGAAAAGATCACAACAGATGTCAGAAGAGACTGAGATGCTCAGATGCGGAGTAGTGAAAGCAAAGAGAAGAAATCATGAAGTAAAAGAGATGATCAGAAGGTTTCAAAAGATGATCTGAAATGACAAAGTATTATAAAGAAATGTGGAAAGACCTAGAATTAGAACAGTGAGACAGGCAAAACAGACTAAATGTTTCTCAGTCTGGAAGAACTGAAGAAAACAGTCACACCTCAACTTGCAATACTGAAGGATCCTATGGGCAAAATACTTAATGATGCACAAAGATTGGAATGGTCAGAAGATAGGGGAAGGAATACACACAGTCACAGTACAAAAGAATGTGTCACATTTAACCATCACAGGAGGGGGTAAATAGTAATAAATTAATGGTACAAAGGGAGAAATCCAAGCTACACTAAAGGCACTCATGAAAAATAAGGCTCCAGAAATTGATGGAATATCACTTAAGAACTTTCAATAAAACCTCCAATCCTAGAAGTACTCATTCATTTATAGCAAGATATGGGGAAGACAGTCAAACTATAGGAAGAGATGTCTATTTATGTCTATATATTGACTGGAAATGCTGCATGCTAAATTGTAAAAACAGGTAATATATAATATTTTAACGATATCATTATTACCAATATATATAAAATGTTGCTGAAAATAAAGTTAAATGATATAGTAATGCACAAGAACTTACTAGACATTCACAGTGGAATCATAATAGGAGGGGAATAAAAGATATCATTGCTGATGTCAGATGGATCTCAAGTGAAAAACAGAGACGACTAGGAAGATATTGACTCATATTCATTACCTATGCAAAAGCATTCAACTGTGTAGATCACAGCAAATTGTAAAGAATGGGATTTCAGGACACTTCACTGGAGGGATCACCAGGAAGTCACTGGAACAGAGCAAGGGGAAAATGAATGTTTTAAAATCAGCAAAAGTATTTTATACTTTCCTCAGGATGTATCCTTTCACCACAATTACTATTGTATAATGAGCAAAGGTTCTGAGAAGCTAGATTATATGCTAAAGCATGTGAGTCAGGATTGCAGGAAAGCTCATTCACAACTTGCCATATACAGGGATACAATTTTCCATGCTGAAGGTGAAAGCCTGAAGCGCTTACTGCTGGGTACTTACTGCTACAGTTTTTATTATTTATTATACAACATGAAATAAACAAAAGTTCTTATAACTGGATCACTAAGAAACACCATGATAAACAAAGAGAATTTTGAAGTAAAAAATTACACTTTACTCACATGCACCTTTAAGGTAACAGAAAGCAACAGTTATGAAATTAAATGGTATTTTTGAATTGAACATATCTCTTTCAAAAAGATTCCTTTATCACTTTTAAAACTTAGGTGTGCCAGATATAAGTCATGGTATTTTGATCACCTCACATGCCTGTGAAAGCTGGATACTGAGTAAAGCGGATAGAAAAAAGAACTGCACTTGAATTAAGATTCGTGTGAAGAATATCGAGTGTATCACGGACCGCCAGAATTAGGAACAAATCTGCCTTGTTAGAAGTACAGCCAGAACGCTCCTTAGAAGTGAGGATGCCAAGACAACGTCTCATGTACTTTAGAAATGCTACCAGAAAGCACCAATCCCTGGAGAAAGACAGCACATGTGGGAAAGAAGAGGGTCTGTGAAAAGTGGAAACCCCTCAAATTGATGGAATGACTCCGGGGCTGAGACAACTGTGAGAATGGCACAGGACTGTATGTGTTTCATATGTTCTACATAATGTGATCATGGGTTGGAACTAGTAGCACCTAAAAATTCTCAAGAATGAGGTTTTGAGTAAAGTAACAACTTCTTTCATATGATTATTTTAGCCTTTCTATTAGTAAACACTGTTGCTGTTGTTATTTTTGTTGTTGTCATTGTTGTTATGTGCTGTTGAGTCGCCTATGACTCACAGAGACCCTGTGTACAACAGCTCTGAAGTCTGCTCTGTCCTGAGACAGTCTCATTGACTCTGACACACCTAACCACATAGCCCTAGTTACTGTATCAATCCATCTCATCCAGGATCTTTCTCTCCTGTGTTGTTCCTCCACCCCTCTGAGCATGATGTCCTTCTCCAAGGATCAGTACATCCTAGCCACATGCCCAAAGTATGTGACATGGAGCTTCAAAATCCTAGTCTACAAGGAGAAACTTGGTTTTAGCTTCTTCAAGATGGACCTATTTGCTTTACTGGAGGTCCATGTATGTTCAAGACTCTTCTCCAGCACCACAACTCGAAGGCATCAATGCTGCTTCTGTCATCCTTAGTCATTTTCCAGCTCTCTGAAGCATAGCAAGTAATTCTGAAGACCATGGCTACATACATCAAAATAGAGATTGTAGACCACAGAGTAATTAAAAACAGAATTACTGGATGAAAAGAAGTTACTTTTCAGTTTTGATAAAGTACTAAAAAAAAAACAAAAAACCTAAAACACAATGAAGAATACGAGAAAAGCCTGTATTAAGAGTTAAAATGAATCCCGGAGAGTAGAGAAAGGTGAGCTAGCCCCTAACAGTCAGTCTCCTCCCTTGTGGTTTACACTTTGTGCAAACCGGCTGCAAGATCAGCTCAGAGTCACTTCCAACGCAACGGCACAGAAAAACAACCCACAGGTTAGCAGCTGAAGCCTACTACATGCTCCTCAGAAGAAAGGTGTGACTGTGTTTCAGTAAAAAGATGTAGGCTTGGGATCCCTATGCAGCTGTTTCCGTCTCTGTTCTGTAAGTTCCCTATGAATGGGAATCTACTACTACAACGAATTGAGAATTTAGTTTGCTTGTTTTGATATTGACTTTCTAAGAATAAAAATAGGAGGAGGACGGGGGAGAAAGACAAAGACATTTTTTTTAAAAAAAATCAGGGGGAAATAATCCTATGATCAGTTATATGGTTATTTGCTATTCAAGATGTAGCCCTACATAAAGACTAGAACACTTTCTATAGGCACACAGAAACATCCAAATACCATCTGCTATTAACACTGTCATAAACTGAGAATTGACAAGAAATCTATTTTCAAAGCAGAATTTTTTAATAATAGGTATTTATTATTACTTGTTATGCTTCAGAGATTGGGACAATGACTAAGGATGACAGAAGAAGAATTAATGCCTTGGAGTTCTGGTGCTAGAGAAGGAACATACCATGAACCTCCAAGAAAATGAATAGATCTTTCCTAGAGAGGGTGAAACCAAGTTTCTCCCTGGAGATTAGGATTTTCAAGCTTCATCTCACATACTTTGGGCATGTGGCCAGGAGAGATCGGTCCTTAGAGAAAGACATCATGCTTTGAAGGGTGGAAGGACAGAACAGGAGAGGAAGACCCTGGATGAGATGGATTGGTAAAGTAACTGGGCCAGTGGGGATTGGTGTGTCAAAATTAGTGAGACTGGCTCAGGACAGGATTCAGAGTTGCTGTACATAGGGTTGCTATGGGTTGCAGGCAACTTGATGACACATAACAACAACAGCATATGCATTTTAAGGAACCCCATCATATTTTGCTAAAATTAATAATGAAACACACAGCAAAATTTTGCTACTTAAAACAATTATTTTTACTTGGGCTTCCCCTCAATGTTTTTAAAAAGAAAAAAATAGTTCATAAAACCAATATATTAAGGGAGCTCTAGTGGCCTAGTGGCAAGAAGCTGCACTGCAATCCCAGAGGAACATGGTTCGAATCCACCAGATGCTCTGCTGGAGATGGAGGGGCAATCTCCTGTACCAATCAGATCTGATTTGACGGTACACACACAAAATAAAAAAAAATAAATAAAAAACCACAATTTATTATTGTTTGGGCTTTGCAATATTTACAATGGCTTTTCAGAACCTGACAACTCTGTGAGTTTCACTCATTCTCCTTGACTCGCTCTCAACCTGAGAAGGGTGGTGACTAAGCTGCTCTCACTCCTGGAGGGATACAGTAGAGCTGCAGCTGAAAGCCAAGCCGCAGGCGACCAGAAAGTCTGCATGCTAAATTCTAAAACAGGGTGTTAATCCGCAACCAAAAAAGTACACTAAAGAGAAGTAAAAGTCATCCTATGCACGCAAAGTAGGAATGTAGGGCTTGAGAGGTAATTTGTCTTTTTCTGGTATACAGGGTGAAACTTCACACACTCTTTGAAACGACAGTGAATTCCAAATGTATATTTAAATGGCTATTACTCCTTTTAAAAAAAGATTCCTCCACCCTCAGTCCTCTTGAGGAGAAATGCAATAACAAATAAATAAATAAATAGTTTTAACATAATGATCCCACCAAATACTGTGTTTGCTTGCTGTGTTTCTGTACATAGACTGTTTAGCCTAAGGCATATTTATTTTAACTGTATATGGGAAATGAAAGAAATACATTAGTTATTTCTTATCTAGTGGCAGTGTGAGGTTTATTTTCCCTGAATATAAATAAAAAAACATCCTGAGAGCAGGGATGTTATGTAACTCAAGATTATTGTTGTTTGCTATTGAGACAGAACTTATCCTCCATAGCTTATTTTCCAGCATGTTTTCAGAGGGTAAATCACTACCCATGCCTCTTCCATGGAGCATCTAATTGATTTGAACTGCAAGCCTTTGGGATTGCAATACAGCTTCTTGCCATAAGACATAGATGTTGTTGTTTTTGTTTTTTGCTTTTGTTGTTGTTATGTGCCATCAAGTGGCCTGCAATTCATAGCAACACTATGTACAACAGCCCTAACCCTACTCTATTCTATGCCAAATGCACTGTCTCTGACACACCTATCCTCATTACCTCAGTCACTGAATCAATCCATCTCATCTAGGGCCTCCCTCTTCTGCACTGTCTCTCCACCATCCCAAGCATAACATCCCTCTCCAAGACTGGTCCCTCCATGGAACATGCCCAAAGTATTTGCAGATCAAGCTTTAGAATCCTTGCCTCCAAAGAGCAGCCTGGCTTTCCCCTTTCCAGAACAAACCTGTTTGTTTTTTAAACAGTACATGGAATATTCAACACTCTTCTCTAGCACTACAGTTCAAATGCATCAATTCTCCTTCTATCATCCCTAGTCATTGTCCACCTCTCTGATGCATAGCAAATGATTGCAAAGACCATGGCATGTATCAGGCACACCTTAGTCTCCAAGCTGACATCAATGCTCTTTATTATTTTAGAGAAGACTCAAACTGCAGACTTTCCCATCACAATACTTCTTTTAATTTCCTAGCTGCTGGTGCCAAGAGTGTTGACTGTGGAGCCAAGCAAACTAAAACTGTGAACAATCTCAATATCTTCACCATCCATCATAGTTAAGAAAAAAGTAAGAATATATCATGTCTTTCAATCAGAGAGAAAGAGACTAAATAAGACTTTCTATCAATGACTAGCTTACAGTTGTCTTGGCTAACATTATAAATTATATGGAGATCCTACAGGGCAAAAAAAGTTAAGGGCTTGGTTATTAACAAAATATTTGGTAGTTCAAAAACCCACAGGAGATTCAGAAGAAAAAAAAATCTAATGATCTACTTGCAAAAGATTGTTGCTGTATTTCATCAAGTTAGAACTAACTCATAGCTGACTCTTCAGTGGGTTTTCAGAGGAAGTAAACAGCACAGGAGAAGACTGACTATCCCAGAGCATCTGGAGGATTGAAGCCGCAGCCACTGAAAACCCTTTGGGGTACAGACTGAATCTAAAGCACAACAAACAACTCATTTGTTGTGTTTTTATAATCCTTCTTAGAACTTTTGACAGCAACGATTATTATATATGCTATCGACACCCAAGGAAAAAATCTGTCTTGAAAAGAGAACAGCCTTATGTTTCTTTGATGAAAAGATGGATAGGTTGCCTAACCTACTTTGGACATGTACATAGAAGGTGTCAGTCCCTGTCATATAACCTCATGTTTAGCAAAGTAGCGAGTCAAGGATAAAAGTGCCTTACAAAGGAGATCTCTTGGCACAGCGCATTGTGTATTGGACAGCTAACCAAGGAGTTAGTGGTTTGAATCCACCAACTGATTCACAAGAGAAAGATGCC
>NW_006399752.1:5883009-5890180 GCF_000299155.1 Elephantulus edwardii
AGTTGCTTATCGTGCTATCAACTAGGAGGTTAAAATCCACCAACTGATTCACAAAACAAAGATGAGCAGTCACTTTCCTTAAAGATTCACAGCCTAGGGAACATAACATGGGCCACTACGCGTCAGAAGTGGCACAAAAGCAGTAGGTTATGGGCAGTGCCATGGTATCACAGTTCAACACTAAATTATGTAATATGGTTTTTAACTAGAAACAAGACCACCAGGACTTATTTAATATCCATCATCTCATTAATTCAACAAATATTTACAAAGGATATGCTATAAACCAAAAATGGCTGGCAGAGTAATTTAATGACCAAAGCCTGAAAGAAAGGAAAAAAGGGGGTCATAGAGATTATCTGAGAGTAGAAGTGTTAAGGCAGGAACATGCTATGGTTTTCCAAGGAATAAACAGAAGACAACTAGTTAGAACAGAGTGAAGACGAGGTCACAGATGTGACTAAAAAGGGGTATATATCATGGAGAGTTCACCAATCCTTAGTTCCCTAAGGATCATGGGTAGTAATAAGGGAAGTCAGTGAAGGATATTGAGTAAATGAGATATATATCTATTAGGAAACAATGTCTGAAGAGTATAAATGGAGCAACCATGCAATACTTAGTATCAGAGTAGTAACCAGAAGTGAGAGGTAGATTCTGGATATATTTTGAAGACAAAGCTGGATTGAATATGGTGTGGAAGATAAATAAAGAAGCCAAGGTTGATTCCTAAATTTTAATCTAGTGACTGAAATGAAAACCACCTTCAGAAAGTACAGACCAAAGAACAAGGAATTCAAACAGAAACAGAAAGAGTACTTTCTCACATGGCAAATCTAATTAAATTTGTTAAAATATTGCAGTGACACCACGGATTTCTAAGAGGAAATGCCAGAAGTCAAATAAAATAAAATGTAACTCAAACTTCGGTTAAAATACATGGGCTTAGTAAATTGGTATTTTATTTGCCTAGAATAAGATTTTACTCCAAAATAGTTGCTACTGTGGTTATGTGCCATCAAGTCAATTATGATCCATAGTAACTCTATGAACAATAGCTCAAAACCCTGTCCCATCTTGAGCCAAGCACACTGTTTCTGACATACCTATCCCCATTGCCACAGTCACTATGTGAATCCATCTCACTCAGGGTCTTCCTCTCTTGTGCTTGCTCTCCACATTTCCAAGCATGATGACCTTCTCTAAAGACTGGTCTCTCCTGCCAACATCCTTGAAGTATATAATCCTTGCCTCCAAGGAGAAAATTGGTTTCACCCTCTTCAGGACAGACTTGTTTGCTCTTGAGACAGTCCATGGTATGTTCAATACTCTTCTCCAGTACCATAACTCAAAGGCATCAATTCTTCTTTTGTCATCAATAGTCACTGCCCAGCTCTCAGGTGCATAGCAAGTAAATGGAAAGACCATGGCCTGAATCAGATAAACCTTAGTCTCTAGAATGACATCATTGCTCCATAGGACTCTGGAGAGAACTCTGAGGAGCAAACTCTCCTAAGGCAATTGACCTTTTGATTTATTGCTGGTTCCAAGAGTATTGATTAAAATAAGATAAAATCAATTAAAACAGCTTCAGTTCCATGTAACACATTAATAATATTCTTAGTGTTCTGATCTGTCAACATATCTGCATTAACTTCTTTATTGAGCTCATTTTAAAGTGCAAAAATATGCATAATTTCTGGTGACAGAAAAATAAATACATAAAGTACATAGTTCCTGAATCACTTAGTATTATTTATTTTAATACATCTTTTATTTTAAAAAAATCATATTTGTTCCTTTCACCCAGATTCCCTTAATGTTAGAACATCATCCTGATAGACGGAGAAAGGATTGAAATTGTCAATGATTTCACCTTGCCTGGATCTACAATCAACAGCCTTGGAACTACCACTCAGGAGGTAAGGACATGTACTGCTTTAGGCAAGTCTGCAGTCAGGGACCTCTCTAAAAATAGTGAAGATCAATTATTTTAATTTGAAGACTAAGGTGTACCTCATTTAGGCCTTGGGGTTTGTTGGTTTTTTGGGGTTTTTTTGTTTTTGTTTTTGTTTTCAGTTACTTGCTATGCATTGGAAAGCAGGCCAATGAATAAGGATGACAGAAGAAAAACTGATGCCTTTGAGTTGTGATGTTGGAGGAGAGTACTGAATATCCCAAGGACCGTCAAAAGAACGAACAAGTATGTCTTAGAAAAGGTGCAGACGGAGTGCTCTTTGGAGGCAAGGATGGCAAAGCTTCATCTCTCACACTTCAGAAATGTTGTTAAAAGAAGTTATTTTTTGGAAAAAACATATTACGTCTGGAAGGGTGGAGAGTCAGTGAAAAAGAAGAAGACCCTCATTGAGATGGATTGACACGATGACTACAGCAATGGTCTAAAGTGTTTCAGAAATAGTGAGCATGTACAAGATAGGACAGTGGCTAGGAGTCCTACTCACCTCGGCGGCACCTAACAACAGCACTAATGACACATTTGAAAAAAACTACCTCAGGTGGCTTAATCCATAGGGAGCTGCAGTATTATCCCAAAGGCCACACTACTCTAGTGGCTTCAATCCATCAGTGGTTCTCAGAAGAAAGAGGAACAATCTCCTGTCATGCAATTTACAGCTTTAGAAACCCAATAAAGGGGCAGCGATGAGTCAGTTCTGACATGATGCCAACGTGTGTGTGTGTGTGTGTGTGTGTGTGTGTGTGTGTGTGAGAGAGAGAGAGAGAGAGAGAGATGGAGAGATGAGAACTAATTCGCAACACTATAATAATATTAAACTGTAGGTTTCATTCAGCTTTTGACAGTCTTTCCTCTGCTTCAGCAATAAATACAGGCTATCATCCTTCACTTACCCATCATGTCTTCTTAGTCTCATTCCAACCTGTGATAGTTCTCCATCTTATTTTTCATGACTTCAGCAATTTTCAAGACCATCTGGCAGATGTGGATTCCTCCTTCACTAGGGTCTACCTAATGTTATTTTATGATTATATTTGGAGTATGGGGTTTTAGGAAAGAATTACCCACTTGATACCTCCATATCAGGGGCACAAGATACCACCATGCTTTTCTACAGGCATATGTTTAAAACCACCTGCCACCATGACAAAACGTTGCCTGCCAAGTTTCTCTAGTGTACATTTTCCATAGTGGTTTTCTGTTTGTTTGTTTTTAAACTTCAGTCACTAAATCCAGTTCACAATCTAGGGGAGTGAATTATACTTTACCTCCTAGAGCAGGGATTATCTGTAAATATAATATACAACATTCTGTAATAAAAGTGTACCTTCATATTTGCTTATTTATTCAATTATTAGTTTATATTATGATGACTGTGTGCATAATTATTTTAGTCTTGGAGTTAGTCAAATAATTATTTTTGGCTCACAATATTTTGAAATCAGGAAGATATATTTTATCAATATTTTACACATAAGTAAGTATTTATTCATATATTCAGAGGGAAGAGAAGCTACCATGTGTTGGCTAAATATGAATCTCATATGAGAAACTTTAAGTAACTTTTGCAATAAGAATTTAATATACAATGAAATAAGTACATTAAACAACAAAATTGCAGGCAATAACCAAGAAAGACAAACTAATTGTTTTTTTTTTTTTTTTAGAAACTACTTAAGTTTCCTTAAATTCAAAACTAAAGAAGAGCTTTAGGAACAAATAATAAAAATCAGAACAAATACGTTTATGCAGTGTGAATGCCTCTCTATATCTATGGACAGAAAGCCTCTTTGGATGCTGAAGATACACTATCATATTTACATTACTTTATTTATTGTTAAGGACTGTCAAGTCAACTGTGGCTCATAGTGACCCTACCCAGAGAACTCTGAAACCTTGCCCTATCCTGATCCAGTCTCACTGCCTCAAATACACCTACCCTCATTACACCAGTTACTGTGTCAATCTATTTCATTCGGGGTTTTCCACTCCTGCATTGACCCTCCACCCTTTCAAGCATAAAGTTTCTCCAAGGACTGTTCTCTCCTGGCAACATGCCTAAGTATGTGAGAGGGAGCTTCAAAATCCTTGCCTCCAAGGAGCAAATTGGTTTCACCTTCTCCAGGAAAGACCTTTTTGTTCTGTTGGCAGTCCATAGTATATTCAATACTCTTCTCACAGCTCAAAGGCATTGATTCTTCTTTTGTCATCCTATTTATTGTTCAGCTCTCTGATGTATAGCAAGTGATTACAAATAACATGGTCTGAATCAGGCATACCTTTGTCTCTAGACTGACATCATTTCTCTTTAGCACTCTAAAGAGGTCCTTGACAGTAGATTTTCCCAGTGAAACTCCTCTTTTCCTGACTACTAGGGTCAAGAGACATTGAGAAAAGCAAACAAATAAGAAAGTACTCTTGCAATTAGTGGAAGGCTGGGAAGCAAATCTCCAGACCTAGGAGTCAACTTTTCCTCATTAATTAACAATATAGGTATACAGTTGAGGATTATAGTTAAATGTCATAAATACTTATTTTCAAAACTAAGAATAGGGTACTTTAAATATGCACAGTAAAAAGTTAGGGTAAGAACAAAAGCAAGAATGAATTGGTCAGCTTGATTAACAAAACGAGAACTTAAAATTGTAAATTTGTTTTACTTTTGTTCTGTTCTATTTTGTTCATTATGTTAAATAAGAATTCAAGTATAATGGAAATTATAAATTTCCATTTCATAAAATGGAAAGTGACTGAATTCAATATATGTAGAAATGAATTTTAAAAGCTAAAGTTATTTCTTTCTCCATATAAATGGGACTATAAATTATATATATATACCAAGTCCTACTTATTCCTTCTTAGCTATGATCAGGCTATCCCAAAATAAACACTCTCGATTGCCTCATAATTTTAACTCAATCCACTCAACGTCTTGTGCAAAGGAATCAGGTCTGATTTCACCTAAAATGAGCTCACATCATTGAGAATAGCAAGTTAAAATACTGTACCGTGTCAGGAAGTGTGAAGATGATACAGGATAGAATGGGGTTCAGATCTGTTTTTCATAGGGTCACTATGAGTCATATTTGACTCACATTCATCTTACTCAGATCAACAATCAACACTGTTAGCACCAGCAGTCAGGAAATAAAAATTTGAGTTGCATTGGGAAAATCTGCTGTCAGAGATCTTTCCAGAGTGATGAAGAGCAATGATGTCTGTCTAGATCTTCAAGTGCACCTGAACCAGGCCATGGTCTTCCAGGCTATAGCAAGTAATAACAATTACTGATGCATACCAAGTAATAATAATTACTTACTTTGCATCAGAAAGCTGCACAATGACTAAGGATGACAGAGGAAGAATAGATGCCTTTGAGTTGTGGTGCTGAAGAAGAGAAATGAACATACCATGGACTGCCAAGAGAACAAACAGGTCTGTCCTGGAGCGGGTGAAACCAGATTGCTCTTTAGAGGCAAGGATTTTCAAATTCTATCTCATATACTTTGGGCATGTTGCCAGGAAGGCCCAGTCCTTGGAGAAGGTCATCATGCTTGGAAAGGTGGAGGGTCAGCACAGGAGAGGATTAGATGGATTGACACAATGACTGTGGTGACAGGGGCAGGTGTGTCAGAGACTGTGAGAATGGTTCAGCATAGGACGGGTTCAAGAGCTACTTTTCATAGGCTTGCTATGAGTTGACTCAATGGAACATAACAACAATGAAGATGTTACAAATGGTGAAGGACTCGACTATTGGCTGGAAGGCTGGCAATTTGAACCTACCTAGAGGATCCTCAGGAGACATGTTTCTGCTTAGTACACATGGGGTTGCCAGTAGTTGAAATTGACTCAGTGGGAGCTGGCAACAGCAGCATGAATCGCTGAGCATTGCAAATTGCTTGCCCTCCTCCACTAAAGTGAAAGATGGCAGTTTGAAGCCACCCAAGTGGTTCCTCTGCCACCAGAGAAAGGCTTGGTGATTTGCTCCCATTAAGATTACAGTCAACTTTCTCAAAAAGTTGCAAATAAAGATACCATTTGACCCAGCAATTCCACTACTGGGAATATACCCTAAAGAGACCATAAATGACATCCAAGTAGATATATGTATACCAATGTTTATCGTGGCTTTGTTTACAATAGCAAGGAGTTGGAAACAACCTAAATGCCCATCAACAAACGAATGGGTAGAGAAGCTGTGGTATATTCGCACAATGGAATACTATGCTGCATTGAAAAACAAAGAACTCGTGCAATATTATTCAAAATGGGTGACCCTGGAGGACATTATGCTGAGTGAGGTATCTCAGTCACAAAGGGACAAATGCTATATGGTGCCACTGTTGTAGAATGAGGCTGGCATTGGGGTGGGGGTAAGACTGAGAAAAACTGGATGAAATATGTTTATGGCATTCAAGTCTATGGGGGAGAGAATAGTCTAAAAGTATTATATTTTAGGGCATTATTTTTATCGTAGGAGTATGCAATGAGGGTTGCAGAGTGGATTATATTTGGGGGTAGGGTGTGGGGTTTGGGGAGGTGTGTAGAGGGATTATGTACCAATGAGGGAGTTTTTCTTTTGCTTTTCAAGGAGAGGAGCAAATGGGGGGGAGGGGTTTGTGCGGGGAGAAGGGTGCAACAATGAATGAATGGAATTCCAAAATCTCTGTAGATGTTCATTGAAATGAAAAATAAACAAACTAAATTAATAAAAAAAAAAGATTACAGTCAAGAAAAAAAAAAGAAAAGAAAATGAGCAATCGGTGGAGAAGGAAGAGTTCTGATTGTATTTCCTCTTAGTACAGAATTTCTTTTAAAGAAAAAAGATCTCGTCATTGAAAAAAAAAATTAAGATAGAATTTACAAGTGCTGTATTTCATTCTGAAACCCTGGTCAAACTCTAATGGGATAGTTTAAAAGGAATATAAAGGAAAACACTACCTATGTTTCTCACACAACATCAACTCTCACAAGAGTCAAATGGTAAGAACATAAAGTTAATTCTGAAGTCAAGAGGTAAACGATCATGATCTATATGTCTTTATGTTCTCTATTTATCAATAAGACTATGAAAAAAAAGATGATAGCAGTATCAACACCAAAGATGTCTGAACTAAAAAAAAATCTGTATTTTCTGAACCCTAAATTTTAAGAGTTAAGAATAGATATGTAATTGCAATAATAATTATATAT
>NW_006399752.1:5890280-5939098 GCF_000299155.1 Elephantulus edwardii
AATGTCTAACCTACACAACATAAAAATAAAACCTAAATTCTAAGGTACTAGAAACTCTGCTTTCTGAACACACGAAAGCCAACTATTTGATAAAATTACTCTTAAATATAGAACCTACAATTACCACAATTAATATACTATGTAGTTGCAAAAAGTATGAAAAATGTTCAAATCTGTTCGACATGTTGCCTCTTTTGATCAGGACTCTTCCATAGACTTTTTGATCAAAATGTTCAGCAACAGTAAGCCACCACCATTTAGTTCTTCTGGTCTCATGGCAAAAGAATAGTTACATATGGAGACAGTCATACATTCCATCTCCTTCCTGGCATTCATTCTTGCTTCTGTTGCTCTAGGTTAATAGAGATAAACTGTTCTGCTTTGGATGGCTTCTAAGAAGCTTTTAGGAATCCAGGAACTACCTACTGAACTAGAAGGTTGAACAAACTTAGGATACAGTATGAGGCCAATTAACTTGAATGTCCCACAAAACTATGGTTCTAAGCGTCCAAGCCAAGGAACTGAATTCCATGAGCTATTTTGTTGTACATAAACAGCCTCACAAGTTACTGTTTTTCTGTGTAATCGTTGTAAATATGACTATAATATAAGCTTTTCCAATACAACTTATAAATGTAAAATGTATCCACAGCACTTACAACATTAAGTAGCCAGCAGTTGTGCTGCCAACCCAAAGGCATGAAGTTCAAATCCATTAGCTGCTCCAAAAGGGGAATAGAGACAATCTCCTACTGTGAAATTTCCTGCCTCGAAACTCTGCTGGAGGGTCAATTAATGTTGATTCCCACTGGACATGACAACAACACTGACATCACTGATAGCACTTATATGAATCAGTTATGGGGATGCGATGAACTTCCAAAACTAATCCCAAGATCATTGTTTTTACTTTAAACAAAAGCAAGACAACAACTCTAAATTATCCTTAAACTAAGCAAAGTTTCTTGATGTTGTTGTTTACCATAATGTCAGAACGGACCCATAGCTGATCCTCCAGTGGGCTTTCAGAGGCAGTTAATCACATGGGAGGAGACTGCTCATCCTTTTCCCGCAGAGCAGCTGGCAGCCTCACACCACACTGTTTAGCATAACTAATTTTTCAAATATCTTCCTTGAGCCTTATGCTCTTTTAAGAGCTACCCATACAGGATCAATTAGGTACCAGCAAATCTAAATATAACATAAGAAACGTGGACAGCATTGTATTTTTGCTATCTGGAGAGGTATAACTCAGAAAAGGAATATGAGAATGGTTATATAACTCAAAGGACGTAATCAATGTCACCAAATTGTACTTGGGTAAGCTGTTGCACTGGCATATATATATATATGTTTGTTGTGTACATTCTCAACAAGAAAGGCAAAATTTTTTTCCAAAGAATCAGTCTGATTATCTTTTTTTATTATTATTGTCTTTTTTTTAAAAGTGAAAATTATGTTAAGTATCTCAGTGTGTGGGTAACCAGGGCTAGAAATTAAGCCATATAATTAGATAAATATTTAAGAAATGCAACTGTAAGTACACTACTTTTTGGAAGTCTTGATGAGGCATTAATGATAGCACTGTCTGTAAAATGCCAGAGCACAACACAACATGAGTTGCTAGGAAACGCAGCAAGAGGAAGAGGGAAGAGAACAGTTTCAACCATGTAAAGACTTGATGTAAATCTCTAAGTGGAACAAATTCATTTCTGGTCTTCATGCTCTGACCTTTTTAAGACTTCCAGTGTTCTATAAAGGAGTCTTTCATATTCAACTTTTAAAAGATTGTGTAACTCCCAATATCTAAGAAGGTGACTTGCTTTCTGCATCCAATTTCCCTGCACACTTAAATAGATAATGGGTATTCATTCTCCAGTTAATAACACTAATGCGTATGCAAGTTCATTCATCCACTGATACATTCATCCAAAAACACTTAACTAGACACCTATCATTTCCCATTATACAGACTCTAAAGAGGAGTTCTGGTGACACAGTCCATCAGGTGTTGTGCTACTAACCAAAAGATGGTCTCATTGATGGTTTGAATCTGCTCCAGAAAAAACGATGGATGGTCTCCTCTCATTAAGATTCACAGTCTCAGAAACCAGATGGAAAGATGATATGCAGGAGAACCCAAATGAGGAAAGAGGGATGGGTTGGCTTTTGGCCCAAAATAAAATAAAATCTACTGGTACACATTGCTATGAATATCAGAAAAATCTAATAATGTAACTGTCACTAAGTGCTACAAAGAAAAACACAAGTGGCTTCACAAATTTTATAGGGGTAAATTTCAGCTAGTTGGAAAGTTTTCTGGAGTAAGATCACATTAGGAATACAAATAAGGAATAAACCTAACTAGAGGAGTTCTGGTGGCCTAGTGTTAAGAAGCTGCACGGCAATCCCAAAGCCTGTGCTTTGAATCCACCAGTTGTTCTGTGGGAGAAAGATGGGCAAACTCCTTCCATGCGATTTACAGCCTCTGAAACCCCACTGAAGACTTAGCTATAGATAGGTTCCTACTCAATGGCATACAACAGCAGAGACACAAAAACCTTTATAAGAAAAACTACAAAACACTCCTACAACAAACAATAGGAGACTTAACTAAATGAAAAACCATTCTCTGTTCATGTTGTATAGTATTATATAAAATTATTGTTCCTTCCTGTTGTTGATTGCCTTTGAGTTGAGCACAACGCTTAGCAACCGTATAAACAAAAGGCCTGAAGCCCCTCTAAAACTAGAAACATTTATCAAAATTCACAGAGTTTCCACAGGAATGTTGTTTAGGAAGTGGATACCACTCCTGCTTCCAGATTAGTGCTGCATAATATTCCATTGTGTGAATGTAACACAACTTCTCAATCTATTTGTTTGTTAATGGACATGTCCTTTTCTTTTGCTATTATGAATAAGAGTTCTTTGAACATAAGTGCACTTATATCCATTCATGTATCAGTGTTTTTTTTTAATATATTCCTAGCAGTAGAATACTTCGATCCTATGAAATTTGTATGTTCAGCTTTTTGAGGAACTCCAAACTGTCTTCCATGGCAGTCATACTATTTTACAATCCCACCAGCAGTGCATGAAAGTTACAGTGACTCTGCATCCTCTCCAACATTTTTTGTACGCTGTACCCCTGCAGGAATAAGACAGTATCTTCTTGCTGTTTTGATTTGCATTTCTCTGATTGCTGATTATTTTTAACTTTTACTCATGTGCTTGTTAGCCATCCGAATGCCATCTTTTGTGGAGTCTTTTCATGTCTTTTGCTCATTCTGTGATTGAATTATCAGTCTTTTTCTTTTGAATGCCATGTAGTATCCTGTAAACTTTAATTATGAGACCTAAATCTTAAATAATATTGCCATATATTTTCTCCAGTCTGTCAGCTTTCTTTTCAGCCTATTGGAAAAGGTTTTTGATGCACACAGGGATTTGCTTTTAGGAAGGTCTTATTTATCAAATTTATCTTTTCTTGGATATGCATTTTTTATTTAATTTTAATAAGTTTACAGAAAGTTTGGATTTCCCTTCATTAATTGTTGCACTTTTCCACCTCCCACTCAATTCACTTTTCTTTTTAAGAAATAAAAGAAAAAATGCTTTCATTTTTATTCACTCCCTCCCCCCAAGTGCACTCCACTAGTCTATTTATGCTTTAGGCTAGGGCTCCTAAATTTCTACCCATTTTGTCTCTTATGATCTTTACAGCTTTAAGATTTACTCCTAGATCCATGGTCCATTTTGAGTTGGTTTTTGTGCATGGTGTGATATGCGGTCCCTTTTTCAATTTTCTGCATATAGATGTCCAGGTTTGCACCATTTGTTAAAAGGTTACCATTTCCCCATCTAATGAGTTTTGTTTCCTTATCAAATATCTTTTGACGATAGTTAGGTGGGTTCTCAATTCTATTCCATTTTTCTACGTGTCTGTCTTTCTACCAATACCATGCTCTTTTGATTACTACAGCTGTTTATTAGGTTTTGAGATCAGGGAATGAGATGCCTTCTACTTCATTTTTGCTTTTCAAAAGAGCTTTGTTTATTCTAGGTTTGTTTCTCTTCCAAAAGAAACTGTAAATTGCCTTTCCTATTCCTTTAAAATTGAAATTAGTGTCTGTATTGGGATTGTGTTAAATCTGTAGATTGCCTTTGGTCGGATTGTTGTTTTCACAATGTTCAGTTTAATCTTCCTATCCATGAACAGAGAATAGTTTTCCATTTAGTTAAGTCTCTTATTGTTTGTTGTAGGAGTTTTCTAGTTTTACTTATAAAGGTCTTCGTGTCTCTGTTGTTGTATGCCATCGAGTAGGAATCAATCTATAGCTAAGTCTTCAGTGGGGTTTCAGAGGCTGTAAATCACGTGAAAGAAGTTTGCCCATCTTTCTCCCACAGAGCAACTGGTGGATTCAAAGCACAGGCTTTTGGGATTGCTGTGCAGCTTCTTAACACTAGGCCATCAAAACTCCTCTAGTTAGGTTTATTCCTTACTTGTATTCCCAATGTGATCTTTCTCCAGAAAACTTTCTGACTAGCTGAAACGTACCCCTTTAAAATTTGTGAAGCCACTTGTGTTTTTCTTTGTAGACTTAATGACAGTTACATTATTAGATTTTTTTTATATTCATAGCAATGTGTGCCCTTAGATTTGGCCGAAGATGGATGAACCCTCAGGCGGGTTCAAATTGTTTTCATGTCAAACATTCTTCTAGGTGGTATAGCACTGGTCTGTGCATTGCTGTACAGAGGTAACTCGTGGTTGCTATGGTGCTGAACACTGGGATACTGATGTGCCAAATGTGGTACTGGTTACCCATGGTGGACATTGTTTGCTGAAGCTTCCCAACTAAAACAAGCCTGGAAGCAGGAGCGGCATCCACTTCCGAAATGGCTTGCCTTCAGAAACTCTTATGTACAAACAGTGCTCAGGCCTTTTGTTCATAGGGTCACTATGAATCATCTACAACTCAATGGCACCTAACAACAACAACAACTATATAACATGGGAGAGTCTAGAGAGCAATGAGCTGAGTGAAATAACCCAGTCACATAAGAACAAATACTGCATAAAACTATTGTGAAAATAGAATGGTAAAGGAGCAGAAGGGGAGAAAAAAGTAGAGAAAAAGGTGAAGAGGAAAAATCACTAGGTTAAGAGAGGTTAGTGAGCAAGGGTGTGTGAAGGAATACAAATGATTCAATGGAGACTTAAAAAAAATGGGGTGATAATAATAAAGGGCAATAGTAATGTAGTATATAAAATACAATGTAAATGAATGATTGATTAAAACACAATGTGACTGAATGAAGCATACTCTGTATAAATAGAAGTCACAAGAACTACTTGAGGAAAAGGGTATTGGAGGCAAAGTCTTTTGGCAGAGGGTAGAAAGAATACCAGAAGATGAATGAGAAAAGGAAGGGAGATAAAATAGGGTCAAAACTCCAAGTGCCCTTTTAAATCAGGATTTTGCATTTCTTCCAAGGGAATGGATATCTTCAATGTTAATAATAGTAAGATGTGATTAGATGTGCATGTTCACTTTAGCTGCTGTGTAAAGAACACACAAGAGGGAAACTAGGAGACAGGGCAGAAACCAGTCCATCCTTCTTCCGGGCTGGGAGGGCGATAGGATTAGAGCCTCAGGGGAGAAATAGACCATACCACTACACATTTAGAAGGCAAAATGGGAACAGGGCCTGGTAATGACTGCCCAGGAAGTGATGGACCAGTAAGATGATGCTTGGGCTTTTGATTGTCATTTCCACAACGTTGAAGCGACATCAATTTCCCCCTCATACCCTCACAGCCCCCCAAGTTGGTCCTGACTCGCATTAGCCCTTCACTGGGTTTCAAGGTTGTAAATCCTAATCAGAGGAGACTGCCCATCCTTCTCCATCACAGTGTTTGGTGGAGTCATACCACCAGAGAAGCACGGCTTCTGAGCTAGCAGCTCAACGTGCTACAGATTATACAACACCAGGGCTCCCAATATCATTCATGGTCATTCCTTAAAGCAGAAAATTAGACTCCAATAAAGGGGTCAAGGGAAAGGATATCTCAAGGATCATCTATTTGCAGCTAATGCAAAAATTCTGTAATATCTGAGATAAGGAAGACTGGAAAGGGCTTAGGGTTCTTTTCCTTTATGTTTGGCCACTGGTAGCTTAAACATTTTGATTCCTTTAGGAAAACAGTCAAATGTCCAAAATACTCAATGTGTCAAAGGTACAGTAAAGATTTGTGCTTATTCTTTTGTGTTGTAGCATGACTGAAGTTATTAGGTGCTCTGACAAAAACTTCCCAAGCCTCTCCACTATTTCACATCTTACTGTGATTAGTTCTTACTAATGAAGTATGTCTAACAGGTCATTTCTGAATCACAAAGCTTAAGAAGTCTATTTTGCTCCTTCGTTGTCTATCCTCATGAGAAAGACTCTAAGTTTTAAAAGTTAGTTATGTTACAAGGAGGAGGTAATATGGTTCCTAAAATCACCAAGAAGCTGATGGCCTGCTGACCAGCAGAGCTGATGTATTGCTATGTGAGCAAGATATCAGCTTTTATTACATCATACCACTGAAGCTTGGAGTTATGTTTACTACCACAGGGAGCATTATCTGAGTACTCTAGGTCCCAAGTGGCTCTGGGACACACTCGTGGAAAACTGTCAGGTATGCAATTAGATAAATAGATTTAGAGCTCAAAGGATAACTCTATATTACAGATTTTACTTTGAAAATCATGTGGGTAATAGTGATATTGAAAGTCACTGGTGTGATGAAATTTCTCAGAGAATCAAAAAGAGACCCATCAATAGTACAATAGGAAGAAACCTTCACTTATTCAGATATGCAAGTATAAATTTATTTATTTACTTACTTACAGTAGAGTATCACTTATTCAGATATGCAAATAAAATTCATTTATTTACTTACTTAGACTATAAAGTGTTTATTTACTTACATGCAGAGGGACAGCAGCTAATGTTATTGGTATCCAGAAATGGCAATACTAAATGAATTCATTATTAGGTGACAGGCAACCTTATACACTCCTACATTTTATTCCATAAATATTGTTTTCTACAGTATAGTTTCTATATTCAGAACAGATTATCCAGAAGGCTGGGCTCTATGAGGAGAAGTGTGGCATCAGGATAGGAGGTAGACTCATCAACAATCTGTGTAATGCAGATGACACAACCCTGTTTGCTGAAACTGAGGAGGACCTGAAGCACTTGCTGCAAAAAGTCAAGGACTACAGCCTTCAATATATGTTGAAGATCAACATCCAGAAAACAAAGATTCTCACCACTGGGTTAATTGGCAGCATCATGATTGATGATGAAGAGACTGAAATTGTTGAAAGCTTCGGTTTAATTGGCTCTACAATCAACACTCTTGGTACCAGCAGCCAGGAAATTAAAAGATAAATTTAATTGAAAAAGTCTGGTGTAAGAGACCTCTCTAAAGTACTGAAGAGCAATGCATCAGATACAGGCCATGGTCTTTGCAATTACCTTCTATGCATCAGAGAGCTGGACAATGACTAGGGATGATAGAAGTAGAGCTGATGCCTTTAAGCTGTGGTGCTGCCATGGACTGCTAGGAGGACAAGCAAGTTCGTCCTGGAGAGAGTGTAGCCAGGCTACTCCTTGGAGGCAAAGATTTTGAAGCTTTGCCAGACATACTTTGGACATGTTGCAAGGCGGGATCAGTTGGAGAGCAACATCATGCTTGAGACGGAGGAAGGACAGTGCAGGAGAGGAATGCCTTCGATGAGATGGATTGATTCAGTGACTGGGGCATTGGGAATAGGTGTGTCAGAGGCAATAAGGCTGGCAAGGGTAGAGCAGGGTTTAGGGCTGTTGTACGTAGGGTTGCTATGAGTTGCAGGTGACTCGACGTCACATAACAACAAAAATAGCAACAGTATAATAGACACAATTCTACAAGAGATGGAATATTTATCGTTCTCTGTCTAAAAAGACTCCTATACTATTTTAAGAGATGCTACCAAGCTTCATCTCTTATTCTTTGGACATGCTGCTAGGATAATTTATTTCTTGGAAAAGGCTACTCTGCTTGGAAGGGTGGAATGTCAGTGAGAAGAAGATCCTTACTGAGCTGGACTGACATAGTGACCACTGCAATGAGCTCAAGGGTATCAGATCTGGTGAGCAGGGCACAAGACAGGACAGGGTTCAGGTCTGTTGTTCATAGGGTCACTCCAAGTGGTATTCAATAGCATCTAACAACAACCTGGCATTAATGTCAAAGTCCCTACGTAGTTTGAACTGGAGCTCTGAACATTTAGTGGGTGTTATACTGGTCAGGATGAACCTGGGTGAACAGATCACCCCATATCTGAAGTCTGACATGAGGCGGTAATTTGGGAAGAAGCTTGAGGCAACATTGGGAGTATAAAGAATGACAGCGTAGTAAGGGAGGGCCCAAAAGCTAAGTGGGGCCAGATTATTCAAGATCTTTTAGTCTCTTTATTAAAGATTTTTAACTTTATCCAAAGTAATGTCACACAATTTTAATGTTTTTAACAGAATAATGGCAGAGAAGAATCACATGAGAACAGTTTCTGGTAACTGATATTAAGTAGGCTTCTAAGACCTGCTTAGCTGTCTATAGCTACCATTATTTTATAACATTATTTCCAAGACAGAAAACACTTCCAGAATGCCAAATAAGCTACTGTTAATACAAATTCATTGTTATTTGAATATCACTGCACTATATGAATAATTCATACACATAATTCTTTAGTCAGCAACACAGTGACACTGTAGCTTCTCAGACTTCTGCCAGCACAGTTCCAGAGCTCTCTTTATACATTGTGATTAAGTCTGAACCAGAGAGTCCCAAAATGAATACTCACTCAACAAGCACAAACTACACAGGAGTGCCACAGAAGCAAATAAGACCTGGTCTCTTCCCTCAAGAGGCTCATACTTTAGAGATCGAAAGAAAGGGAAAAAAAATCGAGCCAGAATTACATATTCTAAGTGTTTTGTAAATGCAGAGAGAGGCTGGAGGCCCCAGGGAAGGCATCTCAAGGATGATATTTGAGCAAGATTATAGAGCTTAAACAAAAGTTTAACAAATAGTTCATGGGAAAATGTCATTCCAATGGGGTGGGTGAAGCAAACACAAATAAGAAACAAAATTTCATTATAAACGAGGAATTAAAACACTAAATTGATAGGCTAGTTTGAAAAGTCTTTTATGCCATGGAAAAAATCTTGCACATTGAAAATCATTAAAACCGTTAACTCCTGTTCTTACACACAGAAAATCTCTGTCTATTGTTTTAAAAGTCTAATTTTACACATCAACTTCTACATAATATATAGCTTATATACTTATTTTGATTCTTTTATATCCTTTCTTCCTCCACCAGGATGTAGACACCACCAGGTCATCCGTAATATTTGTCTGTTTTTGTTCAGTGGAATAACTAAAATGCCTAAGGTGTTGCCAGTACCATAGCAAATTTTCAAATCACTAGTTTCACAGACCTATTTGTTAACTATTTTCAAAACATCTGGTTTTTTGTTGTTTGGTATTTTGGGTTTGTTTTTTTTTCAGTTGCACAGTTAAACATCCTTGAACACCCTGTGACACATGCATCCCAAAGCGTAGTGTTTCTGTCATCTTAGCCTCTGCATTGGTGAGAAGTCACATTACTTCCCCTCATTGTCCACTGTTTAGAAGCAATCATATGACCACCTATCTTAAAAGCAGAGGAAGTGGAGTTACAAGGCCCTTATCTATTACCCAAAGCCACCACACGTACACAACATACACCAATATTCCAACACACATAAAACCTGTGGGACTTGAAGGGGGGAAATCCCTAAGTCACATGATGCAAGTTTATGCTGCTTTCTGATACACAAGAAAGTTCTTTATCTTGGATCCCAAAGTCTGTGTTCAAACCACATCCATGAAACAGTAACAGAATGACTTCTTCAAATTCTTATGACAAACCATCCCACTCTCTTTCTCACTGCTTTAAGTCAGCACCAACTCACAGCTGATCATCGGGTGGGTTTCTGAGGTGTAAATTTCAAGGAAGAAGACTGCTTCTCCCCTGTGACGCTTCTACTGGATTCTAACTGGCAGAGAGACACTGTATTTTGGTTAGCACAACACCTCTCTGTGGACTACATGACAAGTTATTGTTGAGTACTATTGAGTCAAAACCAACCCATAGCTGACCCTCAGTAGGTTTTCATGCCAGGACATTGTCGATCCTCTCCCACAGAGCAGCTGGTGGTTTCGAACCCTGTGCCTTCAGCATTGCAGTGCACCATCTTTATCAGTAGGCCCCCAGGGCTACCTAGACCACAAAAGTGCATATAAATCCCTAGAAAATCCACTGCAGTTAAATCAATGCAGATATACAGTAAATTTACTAAGCAGGGTGGAATAGTCCCACAGGATTCTCAAAGCAGAAAATCTTTATTACATATTTTCCCTCTAGATTTGAACCACCAGCAGCTGTAATCAGGGCCCCTCTAAGGCTCTGTGTGATGTCTGGCATTGATATTATCTTGTTCATTTTGAAAGTGGAAGGAAAATAATGTCCTTTTCCCTAATGTTTCCATAATCCTACAAATCTGTACTGTTTATTAACTTCTTGTTGTTGCTTACAAAGCAAACAACTTGCATACCAATTCAACAATTTCTAAAGGTGCAACTCAGTAACACTGAATACATTCTACGGATTTCTCTCCAGAAAAAAATATGGGTAAATACGTTTCTGCATATGAAGATAATTTTTAAACTTTTCTGTCATTGAGTTAAAATTAACTAATATTAAGTAGCCTTAACATGCTAAGTTTTGTGTGGTGTTTTTTTTTTTGTTTGTTTCTTTGGGTTTTTTTTGGTACCAATCCAGGCAAATGACTTTACTGATGATACGCACAGATCAAGACTTGAGTGAGCGAAACATGCTAAGTTTTATATTCAAAAATTTAACAAAATTACTCAAGAGTACTCAAGTAGTGTTACTCCTCAGTAAATAAGAAAAGTGTACCTGAAGAACAAAACCAGAGAGAAATATAACATTTTGGCCTCTTTTTAGATTAGCACTAGAACACAAAAGGGAGTTACTGGATTTGAATTCAAATGTATTTACATTATGCCAAAAAAACCCAATTAAATCCCTTTAATGAGCACCCTGGCTACACCTACTCCAAGACATATTCCTTTGTTCTTCTAGCAGTCCATGAAAGAGTCAGTCATTTTCTTCAACACTGAAACTCAAAGGCATCAATTCTTCTGCCTTAGTCATCATTAGTTATGGTCCAACTTGTAGATACATAAGAGTAACTGAAAAGATCATGAGTTGAATCAGGTGTACCTTAGCCTTTGACATTGCTACTCCTCAGCACCTTGGAGAGGTCTTCAACAAGATTTCTGCAACACAACACCTTTTAATTTCTTGACTGCTATTGCCAAGGGTAGGTATTGAGTTCTGATAGCTTAGTGGTAAAGAATTGTACTACCAACCCAAAGGCACACAGTTCAAATCCAACAGCTTCTCTTCAGGAGAAAGCCGCGCCAACACCCGCTGTATGACTTACTGCCTCTAAAAGCCTACTGGAGGGTCAGCTATGGGTTGGTTGTGATTCAATGGCACACATTGGCTCTGAAAGCCTGCTAGAGGGACTGCTATGAGTCAGTTCCAACTCAATGGTAAACAACAACAACAATCCCTAGAGAAGGACGCAATGTTTGGTAGAGGATCAGCGAAAAAAGAGAAAATTGCACTGGAAAAGATGAAAGCAAAGGCAATCGGAAAGGAATGTATGGTTAGGCATTATATGTACAAAGGAAAGAAATGTGCTCCCAAGAAAACTAAAAATGGGGGTGGGGGTGAGAAACCTGCTGTTTTTCCATAGCTGTTGTGTTGCAAAGTAGCAGTTAGTAATATAAGACATTGAAGAACTGAATCCATTTGTTCAAGTTGCCTCATCTCTGGCCTGGCCTGGAGCACTGGTGGCCTAGGGACACAAAGCTGTGCTGCAATCTCGAAGGTATGTGGCTGGAGTTCACCAGCCACTCTGCGGAAGAAGTATGGGCAATCTCCTCCTGTGAGATTAAATGCCTCAGCTATGGGTTGGTTCTGACTCAATGATACACAACAATAACAACAACTTCAACACCAAACATCTGGTTAGTTCTTCACAAATCAACATTTTGAGTCTCATCAACTAGTTATATTTTCAGTCTTCAAATTTCTTCTAGCACTATTTAGGTAAAAGTCAGCCAGAAAGATGTCTCCTTCCCTTGGAGTCCTTGGTGTGGGTCTGTAATCAGTGGTACTGAAAGACTGGCCCTACTGGGAGAGTCTCTATCAGATGTATCCTCGTTCTTTGCAGGCCAATGAATATAATGGAATCACTTTGCTAAATCCATGCATTTCAGTGGTTACACTGAATGTTCTCTAAAGCACTAAGAGCAGTCATCTATTTTTATATGTGGAAATTAATGCAATACAAAATAGCATCTATCGGCAAACCACAGCAGTTCTTAATCATTTTTAATCTAAATCTTCCAGAAAAGTGCTTTGACTGATTTGAGTTACCATTTTAATGATACTTATTCCATCTCTTGAAATGAGATGGGCTGCTGTTTGAAAACATTCAGCATTCTGAATGCTGCAGAAGGACTTTTTTTTATCATTGTGTTTAAAGCAAAGGAAACCTCTGAACCCACAGGGTGGGAGATGGGAGACTTAAACAGAGACAAGAGGAGGTGTTCTGACCTGTCAGGGATCAGTTTAACAGATCCACAAATCAAAACTCAACCTGAAATTCTGCTCTGGGGCAACTGCGTATGCCCATCTGTGCCAGCCCGAAGACTCTACTGAGCCTTTTTTTAGAATTTTAGGGGAAAAAATCATCACCTATTTTCAATAATAACTGGGATAATAAAGCAGTGGGCAAACATGGGCAGGCCTTGTTGACCGACATCTTTTGAGGCTGAAGTATTCTATTGAAACATATTTTTACATTCAAAATTGATGTCAATACCTCCATAGAACTTGAAAACAGATCTTTAGATAAACTTTACTCACTAACCAGTGTCAATAATCTATTTTAAGCTAGAAATACATTTTGAAGACAAGTAATAATTTTGAAGAAAATAGATTATCTTTTTTAAATTTGATTTTATGTAGTTTTTAATACTTTATTTCAAAACCACTTCATGCACAACTTGTTTTCATCCCACACTGACATGCAGGCCACAAAGCAGAAAGACAGGTTGCTGATTGCACAGTCAGGAGGCCTATTTCTGGATCTCAAATCCTTCATTCACTGGAAGATCCTGGGTGGTAAGCTGGTTAAGTGTGCAGCTACTATGTGAAAAGTTGGTGGGTCAGAACTCATCAGGTGCTTTGTGGGAGGAAGATAATATGTGACTCACATTACAGCCTTGGAATCCTCATAGGGCACCTCTGCTCTGCCTGTGGAATCACCATGAGTTGTAATTGTCTTGACAGCAAGGGTTTCATTTAGGTTGTTTCAGCTCTTTCATTTCTTGACTGGGTTATATGATTGTAACTTCTACATTGTGGGCTGGTTTTCATTTGTTATTATCATCCAGTGAGTGCCAACTCCAGGCAACCAGATGCTTGAATGGAATAACACACCCCTCTTGCCCCATCTGCATGATCTTTGGTACGTTCAAATCCACTGCTTTGTCTGTTAGGTCAATTCAGCTCACTGAAAGTTTCTTATGTCTCCTCTACCAAAAATCATGTATTCTTATAGTAATTGATCTTTCCTGCTTTTTTTAAATTTTTTAAACCTCTTTCCTGCTTTTTTAATGGTCATTTTTATGATGATGTATTCAAAATCAGGGAATGTGATTAGGAGCTGGTAGTAACTGCAGACGTTTTCAAATTTCTAAACTTTATATTCTTTAATTTGCTAGTCTGAGCTTTTGTTCCCTTTAGTTCTTACTTGATACACAACAACTCATTGCTGTTGTCAAAACCAACTCATAGCTGACTTTCCAGTAGGTTTTCAGAGGCCTTAAATGACACCACAGAAGAATGCTCATTTTTTTCTCCCAAGGAGAAGCTGATGGATTCAACCATCTACCTTTGAGTTGGCAGTACAATTACTTGGTCATTGGGCTACAAGACTTCCCTTAATTATAACTGTTCTTGTTGTTGTTGTGTGCTATCGAGTCACCTGCAAATCATAGCGACCCTATGTACAACAGCTCTGAACACTGCTCTATGCTGAGTCAACCTCATTACCTCTGACACATCTACCTCTATTATCCCAGTCACTGAATCAATCCATCTCATCCAGGATATTTCTCTCTTGTGCTGTTCTTCCACCCTCCCAAGCATGATGTCCCTCTCCAAGGACTAGTCCCTCCTTGCAACATGTCCAAAGTATGTCATACGAAGCTTCAGAATCCTTGCCTCCAAGGATTCACCCTAAGAAGAGCTTGTTTATTCTCCTACCAGTCCATGGGATATCCAGGCCATGTTTCCAGACTGATACTGTTCTTCAGTAGTACTCTGGAGAGGTCCCTGAAAGCAGACTTTCCCAATGCAATTCATCTTTTGATTTCCTGGCTGCTAGTACCAAAAGTGCTGACTGTAGAGCCAAGCAAACCAAAGCTGTAAACAAATACAATAATTATTATTAGGTAATCTAATTTTACTGCTATCAGTGTACCTGTCACAAGTCTTCCTCCTGTCTTATATTTCTAATTGTCAGCTGTGTTTTATGCTGTGACACTATCATTTCAGTTACATTCAATCTAAGAATTGGTCTACTTTCAGTAACGTTATGAGAGTCTCAATTATTGGTAGAGTTTATGTGTTTTATAGCATGGATTTTCACGGGATAGTAAAAAACTTTGTTGACCTCTTTTCAAGATCATAATCACATATTATTAAGTATTATTATGTATATTGAAATTATCAAAAGGATCAAATGCACCAAATGGAAAACCTAGTACTTACAGTTACATGCAAATCAGGTATGTATGACTTCTCAAAGATCATGCAGTTAAGAGCAAATCCAGAACTAAACCTCAAGTTTTCTATTTTTCACTTAAGTACTCTCAACATGTTATCTTCTAGATATTTTGCCTTGCTTTCCTAACTACATATTTACTTTTTCACATTAATTTCTCTCATTTTAGTAAAACTGCTTTATCCCAATCTCAATTTTCAAACACAAAGGGCTTTCTTTGCCTGTCCTACTTCTCACTGACCATGTCATCAGGCTTTCACCTCTCTCAGTACCCTTTTCCCTACTCTTCTGTGATTGGCTGGTGATACACTTTCTGGTCTTTACCCAGCTACACATATTCCTCATTTATTGATTATCTCATTATCTGCCATTTGACATTTATGATTATAATCAGAAATCTATAGTTTCACTTTTCCCCATTAGAAATATATCTGTGGCAGTAAATTTTAAAAAGGCCAAAAGAGCAAGAAGAGGAAGGACAGAGCAAACAGCACTAACTACGCCCACTAGTCTGGGCTAGGGCGTGGCAGTTATGTAAAGATGCGTCCATCTTCCATTGTGTGATCTGATCTGGTCATCTCCACTTCCACATAATGTTGATTTCCATGTAACAATGTGGTCTTTGGAATCTGACCATGTCAATGAGTAGGAAGTGGGTCTATTTCAAATGTTTTGGTTTTTTTTCTTCATTTTTCAATGACTCCTTTTCATCTTTAAATCCTATAAGTGGCATTTCCAAAAGTACAGTCTCTAGCCCTCTTCTCTTTTCCTACTAATGTATTAAGAATGAGGTCTGTGTTACCAAACTAAGAATAAAATAAGAACCAACTATCTGTTGTAAACAATTCTGCAACAGACTGAGAACATTTTATTCACTTCTGTTATTACCACCTCACACCTGGTAATGCAGTAATAATATGCCAAGGAATGTTTGCACTTGGTAACTCAAAAACCAGGCCTCTCTGGTGGCTGGGATCCACCAAGAACTCACTGGGAGAAAGATGTGGAATGTTACCCCTTGTAATTTACAGTCATGCAAGCACACAGAAGGGTCATCTATGGGTTGGCTCAAACTTGACAATGACATGTCTGATTACTGCTACTAATGTCTCAAAACTGGTAAGCAACCCACAGTATGATGTACAGCTGACCAAAAGGCCTAATGTTTCCGGAGGTTTAAGTTCACTAGTGAAGTCACAGGAGAAAGATGGGTATCTCCTACAGCAATATTTACACACCGTTACAGGGTTCCTATGCAATGGAATCAAGTAAATGGCAAGGAATTTTGTCTGAACCACTTCATACAACTTTCCCATCTCTCATAATTTTTAAACAATATTTTATATAAAATCATTTAGCACCATATTTTTAAAAGTTTTGTTGTTGTTGTTATGTACCATCGTGTCATTTATGACTCATAGTGACCCTGTGTACAATAGCTCTGAACACTGCTCTTAACCTGAGCCAAACTTACCATCTCCCACACACCTACCCCGTTACCTCAGTCACTGAGTCAATCCATCTCATTAAGGGTCTTCCTCTCTTGCACTGTCCCTTGATCCTCCCAAGAATGATGTCCCTCTCCAAGTATTGGTTCCTCCTTAGAACATGCCCAATGTATAACAGATGAAGTTTCAGAATTCTTGACTCCAAAGAGCAGCCTGGTTTCACTCTCTCCAAGATGAGTTTGTTTGTTCCCCTAGCAGTACATAGTATAGTCAATATTCTTTTCCAGCACCACAGCTCAAAGGCATAAATTCTTTTTCTACCATGACTAGTCATTGTCCAGCTTTCTAATACATAGCAAGAAACTGCAAAAACCATGGCCTGAATAAGGTGTACCTTAGTCTCTAGACTGACATCATTGCTCTTCAGTACTCTGGAGAGGTCCCTGACAGCAGATTTCCCAAATGCAATTTGTCTTTTGATTTACCACACGATATAAGTCAGCATACCAAGTTCATTTGTCCTCATATCTGAGGCAAAGATAATATTATATCACAGAAGATGCTGATTTGTCTAAGTGTTTCATTATATGACCACTATTTTTGCTAGAAGCTCTCATTATCTTAAAACTACTTAATTTTTTTCCTGCAGCTCACAAGGTTATTTCTGTGGCTCAAATCTTCCCATACTTGAATTCATTCTATGTTGTCATCTAACTTTGTTTAAATGTTCCTTTGACCATAGAACTTTCCAAGAAACACTCCTGGGTACATTACTTTTAGTATAAAATCTGAACCCCCTGCCATATTTCAAAATCCTTCCATATTGCAAAAGTAGCACTTATTGAGACTGAAAAAAATAGTTTTAATTTTCCTAGATTCCAATTTTCTAGCTTTTATGGAAGTCTGGACAATCTACAAAGACAATTGACCTTAGGTGCCCTCTGAATGCTGAGCCTTAAAAAAACTGGTTTCTAAGTGCCACTTTTGAGTCAGAGAATGGCCCTAACAAATTAATTTTGTTTAGGCGTTGTGCTTTTTTTAAGAATTCAGTCAGTTTTTGGGAAACTGACTCCAAAGGTCAGACTGAGATCTATATTCAGGGCAAATTAGTAATTATTCAAATTGTTCCCCTAACAATGCTGTCTGAAAATTCTTCCCAATCACATATTTTTCAATTAGCTTGCCCCCCCCTGCCCTGTTTTCCAAAGCAATGCAAATAAAATTTAGTCTAAAAGTTCTGAAAATTCTTCACATTTTTAGAATATTCTGACACCTCAATTAAAAATATTACCCCAATTTGTATATTGAATATTTTAAAACTTTCCATTTCCATTATTGGCTTAAAATGATTGTTTCAACAAAGCTGAATGGTGTTAAGCATTTTATGTGTTGTTAGTGTTTGGGGAATTTTTTTTACTGTTATTGTTGTCAGTTCTAGGTGGTGAGTTCCCACATGTATGTTTTTCTGACAGTTCTCTGAGGTTAAGTGCTATCATCTTGGTCATTTCAGAGATTAAGAAACTGAGATACAAAAAAAAAAAAGAAAAAGAAACTGAGATACATAAAGACTCAGTAATTTATACAAAGTTATAAAATTCTGAAGTCAGGATAGAAGAAACTGACACCAACTGTGAAACTGTTAAGAGCTACATTATACTTTAAGATCCACAACTCTCTGAGCTTTCACAACCACAATACTGACACAAATTAAACAAGTGGGTTCTCTTTCAATCAACTTTTCACCATGCCTGCCTTTTAAATCTAAAGTTAATTAATCTAAATGTTATCCATTCTTATTTTAATTTTATTTTATATTGGATTGCTTACAAAGTTCATAATTGTGTTTCACCCTATTCTTCATCCACATTGTGTTTTACACAATCACTCTCATTCATTATGTTTTATAACATTAAACACCATTGGGCTTTGCCCATCATTACCCTGTCTTATCAAGCCTCTGCTGGATCCTTCACATTTCCTTCACCCTGTCAGAATTTAACTAGATTACATCAGCGAGAATTCACTAAGATAGTTTATCATTCCAGTGTTTTTGAACAAACAAAAAACTTCATTTCCTATTTTCTTGTATCTCATAATACAAATCAAGCACTGTACAAGTTCAATCACATGTGTTCAATAAATCTTTACTAACCAACTACTTTGTCAACTCCAGAACTTATTCTCCCAGTAACAAAAATTTAGAGAATACCAAACAGAGCAGAAATAAAACTAGATCGTCCAAAATATCCAGAATGAGGACGTTCAGAAAGAACAGGAGAGCAGCAGGGGATGAAAGTGAGTTACGAAAGCTATGTGGTTGGTTGTTCCCTTCAAGTCAATTCTGATTCCGGTGAGCCCGTGTGTGCAGGGCAGGATTGCTCCAAGGGTTTTGAAGCCTGTGACTTGGCCAAGGCAGAGCTTCAGATGTTTCTTTGGAGAAATTTCTTAGTCGAGAACTAAAAATCTCCTTGCTGATAATTGAGCACTTCATTGTTTAACATTGTCAGAGACCTAGCTGTTATTTTTTCACAGTTACTTCATTGTTTTTTTTAAAAAAAGTATGTCATTGTATAAGTTATTTTATTTGCTTCCAAAAACTCAACTCATTGCCATTAAGTTGGAACCTACTGCTAGCAGGCCCTCCAGCGGTTTTCAGAGGCATGGGAGGAAAGAGCCCACGGTTCTCCCACAGAGTAGCTGGTGGATTCAAACCCCACCTGTCTTTGGGTTGGTAGTACTCACAAGGCCACCAGATGTTCCCAATTATTTCCCTTGTTGTTTCTGCTGTGTACCTTTGAGTCACCACTGATGTAAATCTGACACTCCAGCAGGTTTTCAGAGGCAGTAAAACCACATGTAAGGAGACTGCCTATCCCCACACAGAGCAGCTGGTGGATGTCAAGCACGTACATGCCATTGGGACTGCAGCACCGCTTCTACTCTTTACCACTAGGCCACCAGTGCGCCCTAATCATTTCCTTAGATAAGGTAAATGATCACACTAAATCTGACAAGGCAAATAAAAATGGCTAAACAATATTTAATTGCTTACAGTGTTTTGAAAGAGTTAATTTATTTTAAAGGATTATCTAACCTCAGTAATAGTCTCATTCTAAGATTAAAAATCAACAGGAAAAAAGTTGTTTGGAAAGAAAGAAATCTAATTTATCAACTTTGTTTCAACAATTAACTTTTATTCTACCTGGTTTTCAGACAGATGAGACTCTTTACTTTTTTGTCAGCTTGAAACTGTTAACAAATTCCAAAATTCCTTTGTTCATACTCACATTCAAGGGTCTAGAAGACCTTAACAGAAAATAGTCATTTTTTTTTAACTTGATGGCTCTTTTATCCCCCCCAACAGTCATCTCTCTATCCCCAGCCTTCTACTATCCCCAGCACACACACACATTGAATTCAAATGATAGGCCTCCCTTCCAACACAAAGAAGAAGAACCAGCTTTTGTTATACAACAGAATTCCCCCATTTACAAAGACTGCTAAATGTGATTGAGTGATTGGTGGTGAGGTAATGCTCCTGGGTCTCTGTCTAGATATATTCTACAGCTGCACACTTTTGTGATTTCCAAAACTCTGAATACAATGCAAATTCAAATTCCAGATCAAAAAATAATTTTTTTTTCCAGCATGACCAAATCAAGGGGCAAGGATTCCCCCCGCACTCTCCATTTAAGCAGCGTCACACATGAACACTGGTAACAGTGGTACTTGGATTGACACCGGCTGCTCTCATCCCCCAAACTAAAAAGAAAGCATAGGATGAGCCATGCTTCATTAAAAGGCTATTAGAATTTCTCAATGACACAAACAAACAAGAAAAAAATTAATTATACACTTCACGTCTGCCACACAAACCCTTTTAAGTTCAGTGTTCTTTATATATTCTAAAACTGTCTGTTTACATTATGATTTAGTGGTGGGTGATTGCTGTTGTTGTTTTTCTGTACCATATAGTCAGAATCAACCCACAGCTGATCCACATTTGATGGCACAGGAGGAGACTGCCTATCCTTCTCCTGCAGAACAGCTGGTGGCCTCAAACTGTGTGCCTTTGGAATTGCAGCACAGCTTCTTGCCACTAGGCCACCTAACACACAATATGAGTCATTAAAAGCACACTGTAACAACAGCCCAAATGAATTCTGAGTGAAGTCACTGGTGTAATATCAGCTGGAGATTATTTGAGGCCTCTATATGGTGAAACAGTTCCCCCCCCCTTTCTATGGGCTGTGTACATATGTTCTTTCTATGGGCTGTGTATATATGGTCTTGGATGAGGTTTAAAACTATTGTTTTATTTCCTATGAATTATTGAAAAATATCTTACAGGCAAATGTGTAAAAGAAATGCTTCTTTTGTAAATATTGTTTAAATTGTTTGTTATTGTTATGTGCTGTTGAATTGCCTGCGACTATATCGACCCTATGTACAACAGCCCTAAACCCTGCTCTATCCTGCACCTGTCTCACTATCTCTGACACACCCATCCCCATTAATCATTGAATCAATCCACCTCATAGAGGGTCTTGCTCTCCTGTGCTGCCCCTCTACCCTCCCAAGCATGATGTCCCTCTTTAAGGACTAATCCCTCCTTGCAACATGTCCAAAGTATGTCAGACAAAGCTTCAGAATCCTTGACTTCAAGGAGCAGCCTGGTTTAACCCTCTCTAGGGTGAGTCTGTTTTTCTTAGCAGTCCATGGAATATTCAGTACTCTTATCCAGCACCAGGGCTCAAAAACGTCAATTCTCCTTCTCTCATCCCTAGTCATCGTCCAGCTCTCTGACACAAAGCAAGTAATTGCAAAGACCATGGCCTGTAACAGGCACATCTTAGTCTACAGAGTGACACCATTGCTCTTCAGTACTGTGGAGAGGTCCCTAGCAGCACACTTTCCCATCGCAATATATCTTTTCATTTCCTGGCTGCTGGTGCCAAGATTACTGACTGCGGAGCCAAGCAAGCATACTGCTTGATAGCAGAAGCTTGGCAACAATATTGCAATGAATTTTAAGATAAGTATTAAGTTTTTAAAAATTCAACTCCACTGAAAGATGATGTTGTAGTGTAGCTGTTAAGGTTCATCAAACTGTAACTGACTCATAGCTGACCCTCCCGCAGGTTTTCAGAGGTTATAATCACATGGAAAGAGACTGCCCATCTTTCTCCCACAGATCAGCTGGTGAATTTGAACCAACTGCCTTTGGGCTGGCAGCACAAATCCTTACCACTAAGCCAACAGACCTGGATCTTTAATTTTAAAATTTTAAAAGCCATGATCTTAAAAAATGGCTAGAATGGAAAAGTGCTGGCATAGCACAATCACCTGGATACTGGTGTTAATTATTCAGTTGTGAGGTATCTGACTGGCTAGGATCAAAGTGAGGGAGTATCCATGTTACAACATCATGCTGTCTATATACTGATGCTGAACCATAAACGCTAAATACATCTACAGACAATTACCAAGAGACCTAATATAATTTATAATGAACATGGTTTATTTTTTAATGTAAAAAAAAAAAACCCCCAAAACACAACTCATTGCCATCGAGTTGGAACTGAGTCAGACCTGTCAGCACATTTTCAGAGACTATAGATCACATGGGAAGAGACTGACCATCTCTCTCCCCCAAAACAGCTGTTGGATTTGAATCACCTGCAGTGAATCGCCTCCCTCACTAGGACACCAGGTCTGCCCTTATCCCCCCCTTTTTTAAAAAAAGAGCCAGCAAAAATTCAAAGTTGCCACATCTTATTTTTTTGTTTGTTCCATTGTGAAGAAATAACCAGCTCTTCCTCTCCCTCTTCTAAGGGGTCTCTGAGTGGCACCAGAGGTCTGTGCTAGATTAACCCAATGGTTGGGTTCTGGTGGTACAGTCCACAGCACACTGCACTGCTCACCAAAAGGCATCTCTGGCAGTTTAAATCCACCAGTGGCTGTGAGAGAGAGACAGGCAGACTCTCCCCATTAAGATTTACAGCCCCGAAAACCACATCGAGCGTCACTAAGCACCGACATCAACTCAATGGCAGTGAGAGAGAACCTAACGATTGGTGGTTCGTACCCACCCAGTGAAGTAGCAGCAGAAGACTACCCACTTCCATAAAGATCATAGTCAGACTATCCTTGGGAGCAGTTCACGAGCAGGGCTTTACCGTGGTTCAAGTTCATTTTGCTAAGGTTGCTGACTCATTCACTGCCCCCTAGGCGATTACAAATCTTAGTGACCCTCCTTCAGGTTTCTAAGACTGTCAATAATCACGAGAGGAGACAGCCCATCTTTCTCCAGTGGAACGGCTGGATGGACACTGACTTTGAGTTAGCTGTTCAACATGTTCCTGACTACATCACCAGGCCTCTTTGAGATCAATGAAGTGGCACTTAATTTTTAAAAATGTGAGTGAACCAGAAGGTTAGTCAGAACATGAAAAAGCACAGGGGTCAAGACCCTGCCAGAATCTTCCTGTGCAAGGAAACCAAAGCAGCATGTCTGTGGTCTAACAACCAAATCTATCAGCCAAATGAGTCAAAAACAGAGGTGCTCTCTCAAAGATGGCAGCCAACCACACCGCCTTAGAGTATGAGGGTAGGCTGCGGCAGTCCTGACGACAATCCAACACGTCAGGCTCCTGAAAGGGCTCGCTTCACCTCTTCCAAATTTCCTGTTCAAGGTTTCAGCCCATCATTTTTCTCAATCCAGTCCTATTCAGACTTTGTTTCACTGGCTGTCACCAAATGAGTTCAAAGTGATTCAAACCCCAACATACGGGACTGCCGGGAGTCAGATTCTACTGGTCTTGAAGGAAATCTTTCCATCAGATCAACACTTCATTTCCCCCTGTGCCTGCAGAGAAACACTCACTGCCAAATGTGCAACAATGAATGAGTGAAAACCCAACTTTTCTGCAAACTTCTATTAAAGTCACAATTTTAACCAAAAAATAGTGTCTATTGTAGCTACTTAAACAGGAGAATGGAAAACTATAATTAATTACTTTACTGCCAAATACTCCCTAAATGAAGGATACTTAATATTGATCACATTTTTACCCCCCCTTATCTTAATCCCATCTCCTCTGTCTATAGTGACACATGTCGTTGTCACCGCTCTGTGCCACTGAGTCAATTCTAACTCACAGTGAACCTCTATGCCAGAATAGAAATGCACCATAGCATTTAATTGGCTAACATTTTTCTGGAAACAGATCAACTGTTCTCTTCTGCAGAGAATTACCAACTTTCAGAAACAAACACTTAACCATTGCAACTAGGGAGCCTGGCCTGGCACATAAATCTCTACATTGGTGCTTGGGGGGTTCTTTTAAGATAGATCACTTTTCTTGGCAAGGTGTGTTAAGAATGTAAATGACAAACTAAATTGCAGATTATGAAGGACATACATGACACATGCATACAAGTTCTAGAACATCCCAGAACACACAGGTATTTCCATTTACCTTTTCTTTTTTCTGAGAAAAGATATTTTCAAGTGTGATGTAATCATCTGAAATGTGATCAGACTGTTCCTTCTCTTTCTGCTATTTTGACAAAGTATAGGGAGGAAAAAATCAGGCATAACGTCCGAGGCAATGAATAGAGCACTTCATTTAAATCTGTAGTGTTGATCCTGCCTCCCAGCTGTCTGTGGGCTCACATTCTAGTCCAACAGTTAATTTGGGGACTGGCACAGATTTCTACTTTTAAAAGCAAACTCACTAGTGTCCCTTTAATGTCTCTTTACTGGAAGAGCATCATAAATAATTAGCCCGCTGCTCTGAGCATCTCTGAAGGCGGGCCCAGCACCCAGCTTCCCCCCAGTACTGCACTTAACTCAGAGCCCTTCTCCTTCATTTTCACTTAAATTACCAAGGAAGACTCGAAATCCTCTAGACTCAGTTCTGGTGATATTTTCTAATTAGATGATTGGAGAACTTTAATTAATAAGATGACCCCAGCATAGAAATCAGGTCATATTGTTAAGCACTTATAACTTACACAATTTTCACAAACATCAACTTTTGCAAGTCAGCCAACTTTGTCGGTTCTCAACAGTCCTTTAATTAGGCTAGACAGAAAGGAGCACGCACTAATGTGCATCCTGGCCAAGCTCCAGTGGGGGGTGATTGCAATCTGGTCTACCTAAACTTGTACCAGTTATAACTGAATACAGTAGTCTTGCCCAACCTGAGCCTCCATTTCACTTTGTATTGAAGCATGCTAAAGCTTCTGTGCAGACAGCAGGCTCTCACTTTGCACCCTGAGAGCTACAGATTAGCAGTTAATAAGAGTGGCTGAAAACCTGCCACATCCAGAAGCACTTTGCAGTAGAGTAGGAATTACAGATCGTAATCTAAGTGGGGAGGGGAACTCCTTCCACTTTCCACACACCTCCAGAAATTTTGAACTATAAAACAATGAGCTGTAAGCTAGACAGCATCATGAGAAAGAACCACAAATTTGAACTAGGCAGGATAGTCACTGATTTGTATGTATGTCTTGCTGTGGTTTTCAGTTCTACTACTACTTTGTCAAAACAGCAGAGAGAAAAAAAAAAGGCTAATTAGATTTTTTTTAGCTGACTAAATACACACACACAGACACTTTTCCACTGACCAAGACTTCGAGGCTCCAGAGCACATACAACATCAGGAGCAGTACCAGTAACTGCAAAGAAGAAACACTTTGGGTGTACCTGGCTCTGCGTTGATTCTTTTTGGCTATCTTGGTGCCATTTAACTTGTTTTATGTAAGAAAGAAATAAATGAAATGGTATATTAATTGATTGGTATACAAACAAATATGAAGTTGGAAAAGTATCTCTCAGTCTGGTTTTATACAGGAAGGAGATTTTAAAATAAAACACTAAATCCTAAAATCATTACATTAAAACGACTTTTTAAAAAGTGATGTAAGTTGTAAAAGACCAGACTTATTGGTCTGATAGAGCTGGTGGAACCGCAGAGACTATGGGCCTCAGACAGCTTCCAGCTTGGATCTGAACTCTCCCCTGGGAGTCTACTTTCAGCCAAACAACAGACAGGCCTATAAAGCAAATAGCATTACCAAGAAAGAATACAGTCCTCACTGTAGTGAGCCAAACAAAAGCAGCCTTTGCAAAACATAAAGCCAAGCAGGTAGAAAGGGACAGGAAAGAAGGGCCAGTGGAAAAGGGAACTCAGAAAGGAAAAAGAATCTCCTCAGCTCACTGCTGTAGAGGGTGAACCCAGCTCCTAGCTAACCCTCAGCTTCCAAAGCTGTAAACTGCACAGGAGGAGACTGCGCAGTTTTCCTCCTGGGAGCTGCAATCTGCCAGAGAGTCAGTCCTACAAATCCCTACAGATTAAGCCTCCAGATTGCAATGAATGTCACAAAGCATGTATGTATTGTTGAATGGAAAATTAACATACTTACATTTATACCCAAACTATCATTAAAAATATGAGAAAGCCATTTTATTCCCTCCTCCTAGGCTTAAAAATTAGTCTACTGGTAGACTGACCCATTCAAGCAATCAGGTTGGATTAAGAGCAAGATACAGTGGACAGACTAAGTAAATAATAAGACAAATCTCTGTGCTTCACTGTATTTCTTTGCCCATAACTGGACATTCTGATGAACTGGGATGTAAAATACTACAGTATTTATTGCTACCCGTACACTGGGAAGATCTCCTAGGAAACAACAACTAAAAAAATGTGTAGGTGCAAAGTGGTTTGTGATTATCTTTTCTGTCCTTTTATAAGAGCAAAAAATGTATTGTGAATTCTTCAGGGTCTTAAAATACACTAAGGTACATATCTGCAAGTATATTATTCTTAACTTTTATGTAAATTTTTATTGGGACTGAAAACTCACAACTTGACCTAGAAACATGTTACAGTTTGCCCTTACTGTAAATAACTATATGCTCAACACATAACTAAAAAACATTTCTTGTCCAAAATCTTCCTTAATTAGGCATACTCATTTAGAAATATATATGGTACACACATTTTAGCAAGCATTAAAAGTGTCAAAAAAATTCACTGATAGCCTTTACTGGCACCAAAAGAAAGGTGACATTCACTGAGTCTTAGACAAAATCTACCTGGATCAAACTAACTGAACAAAACAGCCAAGAATGCTAAAGGCTTGGTAGAGCACATAATTGACCATAGAAGTAGCTTTCAGATAAATCTAGATTCAACATTGCTTCTTCAGTCAATATCCCACAAAGCTTACTCAGCACCTCCCTTTTCTAATGAATATCTCAAAACTTACCTCCTAATCTTTTTCTTTCGCCTTTGCTTTTTACCCAGGCCTTTGTAACCCACTCACCTGCTTTCCTCACTGACTACTGGTTTGAATACAACAGAGCCAACCTACCTGGTTTGGCTGCTTTCTTGGAAAGTCTACCTCTACAGCTCAAGAGCATCAGGGAGATGAGTGTGAGTATTTACCTTCTAGAAAGCTCCACAGCATCCCTCACACAGGGCTGTTATGTCAGGCTGCCTTTTGTAGACATTTAAAGTCTTGCTTTCCCTTTAAAATTCTTCCCTACTGCACTTGGACAACTCAAGTCTATCAGCAATAAAGCCAGTTATTTCAAAGTGTTCTTTCCGAGACCCTGAATAAGTAATATATTACTGAAAAAGAAAGACAAGATGGGAGGCACAGCACTTTCTGATCTCAGTCCTACTATACAGCTGTAGTAATCGAGACAGTTTAGTACAGGTAAAGGGACATATACATGAATCAAAAAAATAGAATTGAGAATCCAGACGTCAATTCATCTACCTATGGTCAGCTGACCTTGGTCAAGAAGATGAAATAGACTCAGCAGGGAAACGACAGTCTTTTTAACAAATGGTGCTGACAAAATTGGAAAACCATCTGCAGAAAATTGAAGACTCACATGTCACACTATACACACACTAATTAAAAAAAGTATATACCAACTGTAGAGGGACAACAGAGCTAGGAGTGAAACCAAAGACCATAAACTTCGTCAGAGAAAAACTAGGAACAACTCTAGAAGACCTAATCTACAGCATGAACATACTTCTGAGAATAATGAAAAATCAACAACTATTAAAGGATAAAATAGATAGTTGAAAACTTCTAAAACAAATCCCCAGGAAAATTTAAAAAAAAAAAAAACCAACAAAAAACACCTTCTCCAATAGGGTAAAAAGGAAACTCACATCCTGGGGAAAAGTCTGGCAATATCATATCCAATAAGAGACTCCTATCTAAAATGTACAGAATACTCCAGCACTTCAACAAGAAAAAGGGAAAAAACCCCAAAAATCACAAAATCTGCCCAAGATATGAATAGACAAATCACCAAAGAAGAAATTCAGATGTTCAATAAACACCTGAAAAAAATTCAAAATATCTAAGAGAGATACAAATCAAAACAATAATGAGACGTCACCTCATCCCAGCAAGAATAATAAAGCTCAACACAGCAGCAAACAACAAATGCTGACAAAGATGTGAAGAAACTGGTACTCTCATTCACTGCTGGTGGGAATGTAAAATGCTGCTACAACCACTACTGAAGGTGGTCTGGAGCATTATCAAAAACTTGGAACAAAAAATACCATTTGACTCTACCATCCCATGGTGCAAAAAGATGTATGCACCTTCACGTTTACTGCTGCATTAGAATAACGAAGACATGGAAACAGCCCAACTACCCATCAACAAGAACTTGGATGGAAAGGAAAACTGTGTACATGCAGACAATGGAAAATTATGTAGCACCGAAAATCAATGAAATTGTAAAACACTACCCAACAGGGATGAGTCTGGCAGACATGACGCTGACATCTTCGTTACAAAAAGATAAATACAGCATTGACTGCTGTTATAAAATAGGATTGGTAAGAGGTAGGGGAGAACAGAAAAAAAGAGTGGATCAATAATGAACACTACGCTAGAATAGATCAAGGAAAGGAATGTCTGAAGGGAATGTATGATTAGACATTATATGTATGACAACAATATGGAACAAGAAGTGCACTATAAATTGAATTGTGGGAGGGAGAAGGGACGGAGGAGGGAGGAAAATGTGCACCCATGAATGAATGAAACCTAATCTTTCTGCAAACTCTTATTAAAATTCTAAATTAAAAAAAAATACAAACTTAAATTAACTCCTGGCTTTATTTAGCTTGGTGGTTCTTATCAAGATACAATTTTGACCCACAAGGACCATGTGGAAACATCTAGAGGCATTTTTTTAAATTTATTATTATTATATTAATATTAATGGAAATTTACAGAGACTTTGGATTTCAATTCATTCATTGTTACACTTTTCTCCCTACCCACCTCTCCCCTCCAGTTCATTCTTCTCTTGGAAAAGTAAAAGAAAAATTCCTTCATTGTTATACAATCCCTACCCCCAAGTCCACTCCACTGTGCAGCCTTTGTTCTGGACTCATTTTTTGTGGTAACACCTAGTTGTGTACTACAGGCATCCACCATGTCAGAGGAGCTGCTAAACATCCCACCATTCAAGGTCCTACTCACAGCCTCTCACAGCAGAAATATCTGGTTCAAATATCAATGATTCTGAAATTGAAACACCATGCTCAGCTGGAATCTATCTTTATCGTTCCATAGTCATTCCGTCGAAAAAAACTGACCCATAGCTGTGGGTTTTCAGAGGCGGTTAATCAAAGGGAAAGAAAAAGTCCATTCTTTTCCCATGGAGCAGCTGGTGACTTCGAATGGCATGCCTTTGGATTTGCAGCGCAGCTTCTTACCACTAGGCCACATTTCTGTTTCTCTCAATTTGTCCTCTCCACCTTAAACTGCCTTCCAACTGCCCCTACACACGCTTCCTTACCAACTCCAGGGAGTCTCTGAGTGGGGCCAAAGGATAATGAACCTGGCTATTTAGTAAAAGGCTATAGGCTTACTTTCATTCACAGGAAACTCTGAAGAAAAGTCCAGCAATGTATTTCCTAGAAAAGAACCACTGAAAATCCCATGGAGCACAGCTCGACTCTGACTCACACAGAATCACCATAACTTGGAACTGATGTGAAAGCAACAGATTGGTTTTGGAGCTCCAATCAGCTGCAGACACAAAACTCCCAAATTTCCCATCAATATCTACAAGCTCCCCAACTCTCTTTGTCTCTCTTCCCTCTGCAGTCTCTTATTTCTGATTATCTTTTAAGAACTCAAAATGCACAATCATAGTTTTTCTAACATCTGGGTCACACTACAGCTTTTCTCTCTCTCAAGGTCAAAATACCGGGCTTCATTCTACCACCCAATTATGTGGCCAACCAAGTATGCTTTTCCACCCAGAAAATACTTCTCTCCAAGACTCAACTTTTGGTACTTGCCATTTCAAAGAGTCAGTCACCTTGCCTCCCACCTCTTCATTATCCCACCTGTGTTTCCCTCACCATATTATACTTAAATATTAGCAATGAGACGTCAGTAATCCAACTACTTTATTTCATTCTAATACTGCTTGCCTCTGACCTAGACTTACACAAGGTCTAACATTTTATTCTCATGACATTTATTAAATTTCACAAACTCTTAAGGGGTTTTCAGTATATGATTAAAAAGAGTCTCATTCTATGGTGTGGGGTTGTTTTTTGGGTTTTGGTGGGTTTTTTTTGTTTTCATTCCCATTCTCTAAAATGTAGATCAGGCTATTGACATCATCTGGCTCTCCTGAGAACGCATTCCACTGAATTCACTCAGGCCTCTTGATACAGGTTAGCAAGGCTTTGCTTTCCCCTCATACTCCCCAAAGGACTGGCCCCTACCAAGGGTACTTCACGTGCAAATCATGTTGTTTCTTACTCTACAATGGCGAAGTAGACCACTCTCCTCAATAATTACATCAGAGGAAATGTACCTCCTACTCTATAAGGTTCACACTCTTTCCCAAAGATTTCATGGCCATTCATGAACTACACCTCTGTGCCTTCCATGCCCTGTTTCATCTCCTACACTCCACTACTGGCTGGACAACTGGACTCTTCAATGTCCAACATGTACACACTTTTATTCTCACTCTTTTATATTACTTCTTTCTAGAATTCTCTCTTGTCTGATCTCTGGCTACAGAAATTCAACTGATCATACCCCACCCTTTTATATATTATTTTGTAATCCACTAACAAAGATATAACTATTTCTTTCTCTAAACATCTACAGCGCTTTATTCTTTTTCCCTTTGCAATTCAAATTGCCTTAAAATATATCATAGATTCCACATTCATGAGTTATGTTCTTTGACAGAATTCCTATTTCTGTCCCAGTTTCTTTGCACATTTGAACATCTACTCCTGGGTTTTGACACCTTCCATCAAATAAAAAAGTCACTATATATATATATATATATATCCCTGAATAGTACAAACAATTAATATTGCACATATTAGTTAAATGGTTGGCAGTCTGAACTCACTAGATGCACTTTAGAAGACAAGCCTGGCTGCTTGCTGTTGTTAAGCACTGTCAAGACACCTGTGTGTGACTTAGAGCAACCCTATGTGCAACAGCTCTGAATCCTGCTCTAACCAGAGCCCATCTTAATGTCTCTGGCATATTATACCAGTCACTGAGTAAATACATCTCATTCAGGGTTTTCTTCACTTGTGCTGCTCCTCCACCCTCCCAAGCATGATGTCACTCTCCAAGGACTGGTCCCTCCTTGCAACATGCCCACAGTATGTGAGACATAACTTCAGAATCCTTTCACCCTCTCCAGGACAAACCTGTTTGTTCTCCTAGCAGTCCATGGTATATTCAATAATCTTCTCCAGCACCACAGCTCAGAGGCATCAATTCTCCTCTATCAGCCCTTGTTGTTGTCCAGCTTTCTGACGCATAGCAAGTGACTGTGAAGACCCTGGTGGCCTGGATCAGCTGAACCTTAGTCTCCAGAAAGACATTGTCACTCTTCAGTACTCTGGAAAAGTCTGACAGTAGACTTTCCCAAGGCAATTTGTCTTTTGATTTCCAAGCAAACGAAAGCTGTTAACAATCTCAATCTCTTTACTGTCTATCATGAAGCTGCCGATCAGCCCATCAGTGAGAATCTTTGCTTTCTTAATGTTGAGCTTCCATCTGTATTGACCCTCTGCAGCAAGCACTTCAGGTCCTCCACAATTTCAGCAAGCAGGGTTGTGTCATCTGCATAACACGAGTTGTTGATGAGTCTTCAGTCAACCCTGATGCCACATCCCTCCTCACAGAGCCCAGCCTCTCAGATGATCTGTTCTGAATATAGACTGGAAAAGTATGGAGAAAGGACACATTCCTGACATATAACCTTCCTGATTTTAGTCCATGCACTGTTTCCCTACTCTGTCTTGATGACTGCTTCCTGGCCCAAGTATAGGTTTCACATAAGCATTAGGTGATGAATATAACAGACATGATACATACTATGTGTGCAATATGTGTGTAAGTAAACTGCAAAAGCTATCATCTATGTAAGGGAGAAAACCTGATAATTTTTTTTTTAAAAAAGGAAAAAACCAAAAGAAAACCCTATCAAAAAGGGAAAGTAAAATATTTTCCACTGAAACAAGAAAAACAAAGGCAGAACACGTGCAAGACCCACATAAACAAGACACATCAAATTCCAGCTCTTGGGGCTTTCTTATGTATGTATGTGTATGTGCCGTGCACTTTAAAACTATTTCCACCTTCAAGTCAATTAAATGAAATTGTTGATAACCAGAAGCTTCTGAAAAAAAAATGGGGGGGAAAACCCACACAAATATAACTTAAATCAGAGGTTTTCACCTATGTTTGATAGTTATGATTCAGAGGTAGGTGAATCCATTAAAGTTGTAATTTTCTGTCACAAGCGTTCATAACGTTTAATGAACTCTCAAAGTGCTCAGCACACAAAATAGTTTAAAACTACCACTACAGGATTTGTAGGAAAATAAAAATACAAATACAGAATATAATTATTATTTACATTCTGATTTAATCCTTGGAATATCAAAATACCAGGAGTTCAAGTAGAATTAAGAAGAGGCCGTGGCACCACAGATATCACTGATGATGTCAGATGGATCCTGGATGAAAGTAGAGAATACCAGAAGAATGTCTATTTATTCTTATTGACCATGCAAAGGCATTTGACTGGGTAATAACAAGTTATGGCTGACACTGAGAAGAATGGGAGTCCCAAAGCACTTAATTGTGCACATGTGAAGCCTACACCCAGACCAGGAGGCTATTGTGTGAACTGTGCAAGGGAACACTACCTGGTTTAAAATCAGGAAGCAAGTGTGTAAGGGTTGTATTCTCTCTCCATACCTATTCGATCTGTAAGCTGTGCAAATTTTTCAAGAAGCTGGAGTCTATGAAGTGGAATGTAGCACCAGGATCAGAGAGAGACACATCAATAACCTGTGTTATGAAGATGACAAAACCTTGCTTGCTGAAAGTGAGGAGGACTTGAAGCATCTGTTGAAGAAGATAAAGCAATGCAGCCTTCAATGTCAAGAAACCACCACCAAACAACAAAATTCTTAACACTGGACCTATAGACAACACAATGATGGATCAAGAAAATACTGAAACTATCAACAACTTCACCTTACTTGGATCCACAGTTAATATCTTATTAATACCAGCAATCAGGAAATGTATTACACTGGGAAAATCTTCAGTTAGAGACCTCTCTAAATTACTGAGGAGTAATGATGTCAGTATGAGGACTGAGGTACATCTGATCCAGGCCATAGTTTGAGAACTGGACCATGAATAAGGATGACAGGAGAATTGATGCCTCTGAGCTGTGGTGCTGGAGAAGAGCAGTGAACATCCCATGGACTGCCAAAAGAACAAACAAATACACCTTGGAGAGGGTGCAGCCAGAGTGGACTTTGGCAGCAAGGATTGTGAGGCATCAACTCACATACTTTGGTCATGTTGATAGGAGGGACTATTCTGTTGGAGCCAGGCTAACTTGTAAAGCAAGATTAGCTCTGTACCATAAGCAGCAAAACTAACTCCATCTTGGCTGGAGTACCTGCTTGGCAGTAAACAACTCAAGGAATTGTTGTTGTTGTTGTTGTTGTTGTTATGTGCCATCGAGTCGTTTCCGACTCATAGCAACCCTATGACCCTATGAGCAACCCTCAAGGAATTAGGATGTTAAAAAATAAGAATGATCAAATGTCTTAAACCTTAAAGAATGTAGTGTTCTTATCAACCGAAACCATTTGTTCCTTAAAGCACACAATAAGATATTCTGGGAAACACTCTTGTATTGTACTGAGGTTGGTAAATGTTAATGATTGCCCAGATAAGTGGCATCTTGAGATAATGCGATTGTTACAGCAGAGGTACTACTAAAGGCCTATATATACTTTGTCTAAAGAATGAAGTTCTGCTATCGCCATCACCTGGTAGCCTCTCTGCTCTTCATTTAATCCTCCTCCCTTCTCTTGGCAGAACTGTTTGATCTAATGGGGCTGGACCCTGTTACTATTCCTTGGAGAGGGACATGATACTTACACAGATAGAGGGCTGGCAAAGCAGGGGAAGACCCTTGACCAGGGGGACCTAAACAGTGACTGCCACAATGGGCCCTAATGTGTCAGAACAGGACAGGACAGGACATGACAGGGTTCAAATCTGTTTTTCAAAGGATCACTATAAGTCGTACTTGACCCAATAGTACCTAACAACAACAACGGCATTAAATAATGTTAGATAAATACAAATTTATACTTGCATTAATTTATTTTCTTAAAGGATTACAATGGTTTATATTCAGATTTATTTCTCACCAATACTAACTTTATGTACTATAAGTTCAAAAGTGGTTTAACAGAACATGATAAGCAGAGAACAATAAAGCCATTTTCATTACTGTCATGTTAATTTAGTAGCATGGCCCAGAAAATAATTAAATAAATAGGATGAGGTAGCAATTTAAAAGTCTTTCAACTATTACAACTACTAGATATTAAATCAATTTACAGTAAAAACACCATTCGACACTCCTTTCCATTAGATCGTATCCTAATTGTCAAAAGGAAAGAAACTAGATACACATAATTTATTCAGCACATGTCATTATGCTATTCATGTGTGGACATTCTATAAATCTTCCTTGATGGAACTGATTTAGTAATTACTTAATTTCCTCCCACCATTCATTTATTCATTCATTTTGAAACGATCGTAACTGTTAACATACCATAGCAGGTTAGGATCCAACCTCAGGTGAATGATTTACTGCCATTTCTCCAGAGCCCAGAATTCCAGAGCCAGGTTTTATGTACAGCTGGCCCTCTGTACATCACTAATGGCCCAGTCTACTGGCTCCATTCCAACTCTATCAGGAAGCTTGCCACCAGAGAGATGTTTTGTGAAAGGGTGCAGTTTCATGTCTCGGAATTGCTTTTCAATCAAAAAGATGGCATTTTATAAACTGAGATTAAGGCAGTCGGCTTATTTTATTAGTATTTGTCACTTATAAATTCCTATCAGAAGCTGTAGGAATGCAGTGCAAGACACATTGCCCTAACCCAAAGGCTGCATGTCTCCCAAGGTTCAAATCAACCAGCAGGTCCCCAAGAGAAAAACGGGTACTAAAAGGAACTCTCATTCCCTCTGAATCAGAACTGACTCATGGCCAACTGTCAAACCCTCCAGCAGATTCCAGACGCTGTAAATTGTGTGAGAGATTTCCCATCTTTCTCTTGCTGAGAAGCTCGTGGATTAGAACCACCTGCCTTGGCTTCACAGTGCAGCTGCTTACCACTAGGCCACCAGAGCTATGACTAGTAATATAACAAAGTTATAAAGAACAATTATCTAATAATAGTAACTAATAGAACAATTATCACTACTTCATTTCTGTGAAAGAAAACAGGTTTCCCTTAAGGATTAAAATAAAGGAGCCACTATTTTTACAAAAAGCTCTATATATGTATTAAATGTAAATCTATCTTATGTAAGCTTGATTTTTAAGGCAGCTGTTTGTGAATGAAAATATCAATCTACCCTGAATCTATAAATGGTGTATTTGGAAAGTGTTGCTCCATATCTTTAACAGCCCCTAGAAGTTCCCAGGAATGACTGAGACGAAAATCAGAAGCATGTTTGTGAGAAAAAGCATTGATAAATTCATAAGCAAATTAATGAAATCTCATTAGAATGGTTTTGAATTATTTTAAAACTGTATCATGCTGATTGGCAGCATCATGATAGATGGTGAAGAGACTGAGATTGTTAACAGATTTAGTTTGCTTGGCTCCACGATCAACTCTCTTGGCAAAAGAAGCCAGGAAATTAAAAGATAAATTGCATTGAGAAAGTCTATTGTCAGGGACCTCTCCAAAGTACTGAAGAGCAATGATGTCAGTCTGGAGATTAAGGTGCTCCTGATCCAGGCCATGGTCTTTGCAATTACTTGCTATGCATCAGAGAGCTGAAAAATAACTAGGGATGATAGAAGGAGAATTGACGCCTTTGAGCTGTGGTGCTGGAGAATAGTACTGAATATACCATGGACTGCTAAAAGAACAGGTTCATCTTTGAGATGGTGACACCAGTTGCTCTTTGGAGGCAAGGATTCTGAAGCTTTGTCTGACATACTTTGGACGTGTTGCAAGGAGGGACCAGTCCTTGGAGGAGGACATCATGCTTGGGAGAGTGGCGGGACAACTCAGGAGAGAAAGACCCTCTATGAGATGGATTGATGCAGTAACTGAGGTAATGGGGGTAGGTTTGTTGGAGACAATGAGACTGGCAGAGGACAGAGCAGGGGTTAGGGCTATGAGTAGCTGGCAACTCAATGACACACAACAACAACAACAACATCATGTCAGATTAGTGTTTACTTGCTTTTAAACTTTAAAACATTCAGGAGTCTCTTCTCCACAGAAAATAAAAGAAAGTCTTTTTAATACTAGAGTAAGAGAGAAGTAAAACTTAAGTTCAAAGCTTCTATTGAACAGCTAAAATTGAACTACAATCTTCTTCTACCTGGATAAAACAGAAACATACTTCATGAAAGATGATCATAAACATAGCTCCACTGATTCTGTTAATAAGGATAAGAAATATGTAAGTTATACACAGCTCTCATATATTAGGAAATCACAAGTAACAGTTTTATTATCACCAAAGAAAGCCCAGAGCTCTTTATGTATTGCTGGGTTCTCACAACCTACAATGGTTTCTAATGTCTTCAAACATGTAGCTGGCGCACTGCTCCCAATTAAAGATGGTTGTTCTGGGCCACAGCATCACTTTCAATGCAGAGGGACCCAATATACAATTAGAACAAAACCATGCCCAGTCCTACAGCACATGCATAATCACTGCCGTGGGTGAGCCCACTATTGCTGACTCTCTGTCAGTCTATCATGTGAAGAGTGTTAGTCTTTTTCACCAGTCCTCTACCCAAGTAAACATGATGTCCTTCTCCAGTAATCAGTCCTTCCTAATTAGGTCCAAAGTACAGGAGAGGAAGCCATCTTCATGTCTAAGGAGTATTTTGGTGGTAATTTTTCCAAGACAGATTTCTTCTTTCTTCTGTCATTTGGGCTATATTCAGTATCCTTCATTAACACTGTAAATCAAGTACCTCTATTCTTTTATAGAGTGTTTGTATTCATCCTGCAAAGCATATTTAAAGATCCAACCTCATCTCTGTATCTCAGAGCCTCATCTTTGTACCTCAGAGCAATGAAATGCAGAAAGCTGGTGGTAAGAAAACAAAACATGTGTTAGAGGCAGTTTCATCCCCATTTCACTGATTAAGGGAGTGACATCTGAATCACTGAGTCCTGCTAGATGAACACGGATGCCAGGAGTAGACCGTCTCCTGTCACTGTAAAAGAGACATCACACAGAAGAGCTGCTTAATGCCAAGTCAGGAGAATCCTTCTCCAGGAACCACAACCACAGAAAACAGAACCCCACTTCTCATTGTTGTTAAGTATCATCAAGCTGATTCAGACTCATTATAACCTTATGCACAGAACGATGTGTTCCTGCTGAATCCCGCACCCTCCTCACAATCTCTGCTGGGCTAAAAAGTCCAACACTGCATCCACTGAATCAATGCATCTCATGGGGAGTCTCGCTCTCCTCCACTGACCCTCTATTTTTAATGAATTTCTCTTGCAAGGACTGCCCCCCTCCTCCAGTAACATGCCCAAAGTATGTGAGACAAAGCCTCACCATCCGAGCCATAGAAGCAATATTCAAGAAATCAAAAGATGTATTGCGTTGGGCAAATCTGCTGCCAAGAACCTCTTTAAAATGCTAAAGAGCAAAGATGTCAGTGTAAAGACTAAGGTGTGTCTGTTCCAAGCCATGACATTCTCAACTGCTTAACATGCATTGATAAAAGGCTAGGCAACTGATAAAAGACCAAAGACTAATTCATTTCTTTAAACTGTGATGTTGGAGAAACACATGCAATATATCATGAAGTCCCAAAAGGACGGACCAATCTATCTTGGAAGAAGTCCAGCTACAGTGCTCCTTGGACCATACCACGAGGCTTTATTTTTCCCTTCTGGTGACTATGAAAGTGCTCCATCTAACTGCTGTTCCCCAGTCTCATCCTGGAGAAGGGGCAACCAGAGTGCTGATTAAAAACATGGAGAGTGAAATTTTGTCTCACATACTTCGGGCATGTTGTTAGGAAGGACCAGTCCTTGGAAAAGAACAAGGTGGAGGGTCAGTGAATGGGGCGAAGACCATCAACCCTCAAAGAGACAGATTAAAATCTTGTTGGAATGGAATGGGCTCCAGTACAGGAGAGATGATGAAGACAGCACAGCGTAGGCCATGGTTCAGATCCACTGTCCACAGATTCACCGTAAGTCATGAGTCACAGTAGACCGGATTGTCCCTAACAACAATAGTACCAAAGACTGTCCTTTCGGAAAATAACACCCTGGGACATCTGCATTGGACAGCCACTAGAGCTAGAAACGTATATAGCTTGGTATCATATGAATTCCATAACAGAGAGCATTTCACACAAAACGCTGACTCCACCCCGCCAATCACTTGACACACAGCTGTCAGTTAGACTAGAAATAGTCTCTTATTTTGTTGTGTAATTGACAGCATACAGATGCGTACAAAGACTGCTGTTAAAAGCAGTTGGGTGTACCAATTTGATTCCTCTATTTCAAACTAAGACCCATTTATTCTCAAAGAATGCAATATTGTTTTTTGGGTTTTTTTTTTTTAAGTGTTAACTGTCTTAGAATGTATGCATTCATTAGAAAGCCTGTGAGGACTCTTGACTCTATCCCTGCAAGGGCTAACATTTAGGGTAGAAAGCTGGAAGAGCAAGCTTGTGTGCTAGATGGAGGGTGTAATATTGCCTCCTTTGTTATAAGGATAGTCCTTCTACAGGTGCTCTCTCTTAGGTGGTCTCCTGGAATGGAACTATCCTTCAGAACTTCTTGTAACTCATTACAAGTTACCTACTTTATAATACCAGCAATTGAACTTGACTGAATTTTATAGTTAAGGGTTATGATTTTGGTGTCTAAAGCATAGTTTGAATAAACTCAAGCATGCATGTAAAAAGAAGATCAAAGCATCTGAAAGTAGGGTTCCTTTCATTTCTTTTAAAAATCTAAAAATAATGTAAGATAGCCTTACAACATTTTATTGTATTATTACTTGAGTGTCCTTTGGAGGCTAGAATGATGAGGCTTCACCTTACATACTCTGGGCATGTTCCTAGGAGGTGCTATTCTTTGGAAAGGGACGTGATGCTTGGATGGGTAGAGTGTTGGCAAAGGAGAGGAAAACTTTCAACTAGGTGGACTGACACAGCGGCTGCTGCAATGGGCTCTGGTGTGTCAGGAGGTGAGAAGATGGCACAGGATAGAACGGGGTTCAGATCTGATGTTCAGAGGGTCACTATGAGTCACACTCAACTCGACGGCACCTAGCAACAACTACAACATTTGTCAGAGAGCTATTTATTAGCTTAATAGTTGTCACACTGAATTTTTTTTACTTTTAAAAATGGCTTAATATTATTCACTTTTAGGCTACACTGGCCTAGAATAAAATGTTCCTGAAAGTCGTCTGAAAAAAATATTCTTTGGCTCACTGAAAATACTTGGAAAAAAATCCACAGAGTCACACAGAATTAAGTAGGGTTGTCTTTATTACAGGACTTCCTGGAAAAGCTCATTTGTATGGTGCTCCTTGGGGAAGTAACAGGGAACATAAGACTTGCGGCATCCAACAAAGCTGTGTATCTTCACATTCCATGTTCAGTAGAGGATTCTGTAGGATGAAGGTTTCACAGAAAAGTTTTAGAAATGCTGACCGGAAGAAGCACTGTTCTCACATATGCTCACTGCTTCTCGAAAGGTTTAATTCTTAATAAAAATACTTAGAAGGAGGTCTGTTAAAATCGAAAGCATATCGCTTTGTCTTTTCAAACTATTTGTACTTGGTATTGCAACTTTTCATTACACAACCTATAGAAATTAAGAAAAAGTGAAGAAATTAAAAAGAAACCAGTTGTAGGGACTGGAGGCAGTGGTCAAATGATATACAAGCATCCTTATAAATAACTCCTAGAACGTGGTGTGAACCCATCTTGTAGCACCCCGTAAAAAACCCTAACAATCTGCTCTTCTAATCACTACAGCCTAGAAAACCTTAAGGGGGAGATCTACCATGTCATACAGGGTCAAAATGCATCCAAATAAACTGGACAGAATACAGTAACTGCATAACTACTCCTTGTCTGAGCAATTAGCAAACTTTAATCTCTTCTTAATTAGGTGTTCTGAGCTTAGGAAGTCCCATATTTGTGAAACACTATGTACAATATCTTTACATAAACTTTGAGCACATTTTTCTCCCTGTCCCCTCCCCAGGTGCTGCCTGAAGGTAAATAGGTTAGACATTCTTTGCCCCACTTTTAAAATGAAGAAAAAACACCCAAGAACACAAACAGCTTGAGCAAAGTCACAATTATGATCTTGAACAATACAGAAGCTCTAATCTAGGTACAGAAAAATCTAGCTTCTAACTTAGTCCCTTTATTTTTTCAGCAACTTTTCTCTCTCTGCAACAGGGCTTAGTTTAACAGAATGAATGAGTTAGACTAGCACACAGTCAACAGAGAAGCCAATTCCCTTGCAGCATGAACAGATCCAGAAGGTACTTGCTTTCAAATTCATCTACCCTCTATTCTAGTGCAAAGACAGAATGCTGCAAAGAGAAAAGACTTCTCACTTCTTTAAACTTTTCAATTAGTCTAAGGCTGGAAGTCAAAATAGGTGAGGTTGGCCCTAATCCTAGGAAAACTGAATCTAAATTAACATTAGCAATTGCCCAGAGGAAGAAATGAGCTAATTACCCACTGGACTAAACAATTCTGAAAACCAGTTTATGAATTAACACATCAGTAAGTAAGATTTGTCTTATAAAGTTCTCGAAGAATCTATAGTTTTCTATTGCTTTAACTAATGATGCAAAATGATGTCAGGAACACCGGTGCCATGTCCTTATTAAGTTTTGCTGCTAACTCAATGACCCAAAGACCATGTGTCCCTGGTGTTCAAATTTACCAACCATCCTGAGGCAGAAAGATGGACAATCTCCTCTTGATACAATTTATACTCTTGAAAAATCAAAAGAAGAGTCATCTTTGAGCTAGTTCTGACTGGATGGCAATGACTGAGTGTAAAGAACTTCAGAGTAAAATGATTTAAAATATGCATTGTGTTTTCTAGAACACTCTTCACACTTGAAAGTGCAGCAGAATTACCTGTGGGGATTATGAAATGCAAACCAATGGGCCCTACCCTAGGGTTTCTGAATCACTGGAACCAGATATATTTTATTATATATTCCCAGAGTGACACTAATGCTGCTAGTTAGATACCAAACTTTGTGAACTTTGACCTAAAGACAGGTCTTTACTTACTGATGTATTAACTCATGAATCTGCTCTTCTGGAATTTGTTAAGGGGCTGACGGTGAATTTCAACCACCGTAGTCTTGGTCTATGGGTTACTGATACAACTTCTCCAACATTTGTCTGAATGGATGAAGTATTTGAGAGACGATAATAAAACTGATCAAAACACTAGACAAGTACATCAGTGCATTAGCCATTTAAGAAGAATTGCTTCAAACTGAACAATTTGAGGAAAAATAATTACATATCTTCTTCTAAAATAATTACATGTCTTCTTCCAAAAGAATTTCTTTAATTCATATACATTACAGTCCAAGCACTTAGAGAGTAGGTTAATATTTGGCTAGCAACACATAGCAGTTGTAGCTTCTTTCTTCCTTTAGGGCTTCTAACAGTTCACTCCAGGTAGACCTCTTTAAGAGAATCTGCATTTCCCCTACAATATAGCGAATCAGAAATGACATCAGAGCAAGAATCAAAGTGATTCCAATGATCTTGCTCAAATGCACATTCTGACTGAGCATATTTGGACTAAAAAACCCGGAGTCTGTGTCAAGGTAATCAACTGTGTCTCTTCTGTATAACACAAAATCATGTTGTTTTCACTAACAAACAAAATATCTACCTACCAATTCCTTGTTGACACCTTAGCAACAGACCCTGGGGCTTAGAGAGGCTTGGCTCAATTCCAGCATACTGTTGCAAAGCTAACTGGCCTTGTGGACCTGGTCTTTTTATTACTGGTGTGCAGAAAAGACGAGCCAATCAGAAATAAATAAAAATTAGGTGGTGTTGGTTTTGGGGCTTTTTTTTAACAAAACATATCTATTAAAAAGACATTTAATTAAAACTTAAAAAGAAGGAATAGCAGCAGCATGTCATTAATATGTAATTTAAAGGGTAACAGTTCTTAGCATTTGAAACCACCTTATTTCCAGTCTAAGTTTTAAAAATATAACATGTATAAGATTAAATGCTAGACTATTTCTACCCGTCAGACTCAGTGCTTGTTTTAGGGTTTATAAAAGGGGAGGGAGCTCACAGCTTTCGAGAAGATGAAGCAATTATTTTCTTTAAATAGTAAAAGCTTTCTTATCTGAGCATACTAGAAATACTAAAAGAGAAAACCAGTTTGTATTTTCTACCCAATCTAAGTAAATGGTGTAGCTCTTGTTTCTTCATTATTTCTAAACATTCTTTGATTTATTTCCTTTTAACCTTATAGAAAGTACTTATGTGTAAGTTATTTGCTTCTAAAGTGTTGCAGGGGGAAGGGAAGCAACCTCAGATGCTGACTAGCTTGATAGGGAATGCATTTTATTATACTGAAAAACAAAACCACACTAATTATGGTACTTTAGGGGGGAAAGTGAAAATCAAGAACTCACACTCATTGCCTCAGGCAGTGGGGTTTCTGGAGGCTGTAAATCAATAGCAGATTTCCCATCTTTCTATGGAGAAACTGCTGATGGACCCAGAGCCAGAGACCGGCAGCCTTTGCCTTAGCAAAGCAACTCTCTACCAACTAAGGCACCAAAACGGAACAGAAGGCTCAATAAGAAGGTACAAAATCAGAATGGAAATGTTTTTTTCCTGAATCTGTGCTTGATTCATTCTTGTTTCATTCTTGTGAAACAGAGTCATTTCCATTATTTAGCAACATTAGTTTCAAAAGTGATTTGGGGAAAAGTACACTTAGTTGCTTGAAAATCCAGCAAATAATATAACCAAGTGTAGTCTACTAAACTTCAGACTTTGGTAATACATACAAATACTGAAGACAACTGATGATGTAAATAAAGTATTTGTATTACTAGTAAAAACATGCACATTGTTGGGGGTTTTAAATTTTTTATTTTATACTGGCTTGCTTACAAAGTTCATATACATTGTATTTCATACTCTCTCTCCTTCACATTGAAACTTGCAAATTTAAAACATGTTTCTCTCTCAGGTTTTATTTCTCTTAAGCACACACAAAAAAGAAATAGGCCAAGAAATAAAGGCCTGTTTTAAGGAGTCCTGGCTTCCACTCCGAAATCCTTGACTGGGCTAGTAGAGAATTTGACCTCAAATTGGAGCTGCATAGGAGCTGAAAGGGAGGTAATGATGCCCGTTCGAATTTCTGGGCTAATGCCCACGTACGGGCACGACGCCAGTGGCATTCTGCAAAGAGGATGCTGTCCATCCAATGCTTTATTTGAGAAAGCTGGGAACAACTCTATATGGGCCGGCGATTTAAAACGCTGGTGAATGAAAGAAAAGCAACTAACACTTTTTGGTAGGGCTTTTTTTAAAAAAAAAAAAATTATATCTTTTAGTAAAAGAATAAAGAGACTTGAATAAAATTCTCATAAGTTTTTATATTATTTTGGTCAACACTAGACAAAGAGAGGAGTACTAAACCACAATGAAAGTGTATTAGAAGCAACATGTATGACAGTAGTTGAGTGCAAAAGTAGAGGACAGTGAAAAGGAAGAAAGCTCTAGTGTTACAACTTTGCAAGCTTCCTGCGTATGTTTACCCCATGGATTTCTGCAGTATTGTTATACGAATGTTCCATCTATACCAGTTACCAGGTGACTTAACAGCCTCAGGGATTTTTTTAAATGGCATGTGAAACTAAAATTTAAAATTCTCTGCACGTGAGAGTTTATAGTAGATAAGGGTCTGTGATGAATCTTAGTGGTTCAGTGGTTAAGCTTCAGTCTACTAACCTAGAGGTCAGCAATTCAAATCCATCAGCCATTTGGAGGGAGAAAGATGAGGCTGTCTGCTTTTGTAACAATTTACAACTTCAGAAACTCTGGGGTGAGGCCATTAGTTGTACCTTGTCCTACAGGGTCCCCAGGAGTCAAAATCAGTATGACATCCAGATGTTTGGTTTTACTTTGTTGACGATGTTATTAAAGTTAAATTCTTGTAGATAACTAAAACGTCTCAAAAAGCATCCCACACTAATCACAGGATTCCACTTGCACTTTTTAAGCCATTTCATGACAATGCTTTATTTTCCAAAAAGTGATCAAATACCACATCATTTTAAACAATGAACAAAACTATAACTAATTAGTTAAATACTTCATAACGTAACAGAATTGGTTCTGCTTCTCCTCCTATCTATATGCTTGTGGTCTTTTTTTTTTTTTAATTATAAATGTCTACCTCCAAAACCACGTATGGAAATCTGGTGGTATAGCAGGTAGGGAGTGTTACTGAGGCAAAGGCGGAGTTCTTCTGCCAATTTTAATCCACTACTAGCCCTCTAAAGGAGAAAGATGAGCTGTATCCTTCTGTGAGATTTATAGCCTCCGAAAACTTGCTGGAGGGTCAGCTGCGAGTCAGTTCCCAGGGGACAACAACGGGTGAATGAGAAAAGACTTAGTTACTGTAACGGAGAAAGCAACTGATGCTTCTTAAATAAGTCTCAAATGTACTTCACACAGCTGTACACACATGTGTACTAATCTAATTGTTAGGTGTGCCTGCTCCAAGGTAGCCCTCTATCACAGAGCACAGGGCAAGAACGGTGTATTAAAGTGGAAGTTTGTTGTATATAGATGTATACTTTCTTACAATAGCTTATACAATTTAAACTTTTGAAATTACCACCAGATAGAAGTCTGATGAACAAAAATGTGGTATTTTGAGTTGCCAACTGAAGAGTAAAGCTGTGTTTTCCATGTAAAATAAACTATGTACTTCCCATTTTAACAGTAATTTTTCACTGGGAAATAACGGAATAATTTTTTTTAATATTTACATAATGTACTCTTTGGTGCCCCCAAGCATGCGAAAAAGAAAAACAAACAAACAAAACACTGCAGCAAAAAGTCCTTTACAAGTTGCTGGAAGTTGAAGAAGATAAATCATACGTGTTCCCAGTATCACCAATCACCGTAGCCACCACCGCACAAATGCAATGATGATTCTTGGTATTATCTGAAATGTTCAGTTTCTGAGCATTGAGGACAGCAATGATAAAAAGAACATTACGGTCTAGAGATTATGAGTTTACTCTCTGGATTCTGCACATGGCGTAAATCTGTTTCTAGAGATCACAGCCCCTTTTTTATGAATCCCCCTAAAATATGAAGTTGGTCTAAGCACACAGCTCAAAGATTTTCATTTATGATATCTAAGTAAAGACACTTTTCAAGAAATGGAAGTTTCTACTGAATCTTAATATACAGATTCCTAAATTCTTGTATGATAGGCTGATTTTTTAAATTTTTAAGCAACATCTGTTACCTACTCTTGTTATCTGCCAAACATAACAGTAAATGCACATTTCATACAATTAAAAGCAAAGATGTCAAACTCTGACAGGTAAAGTCTCCACAACATTGGTCTCCATCCTTCACTTGCTAAATTATCTAGACATTGTATCTGTGCTGATAATAACCTGATGAATGAGATTGTACATCTACACAATATTAAATAGCTTTTTATATGATATTAACTGACTCTTTCCTAAAACTAGTGGCAAACTGATATACAGATATACTTTTGTAAGTTTAATTAAAATACAAATACCATTCTTAGAGAATTTAGGGATGTTTCCAAAAAGTTAAGTTGTGCATTAAAGTCTCTGTGGTTTTACGATTTTTCTGTACAATGATAAATATACCACTCCCACTTGTTTCAAGAATATACATTCAACTCTTCCGATGCAAACAAAACTGAAGGAAGTTTTGTATCAAATACTGGCACACATAAACCATATTTATTCTGAAAACTAGGCCTATTTGTAAAAGAATCTTTACTCACAGTAGCTCAAAGATAGAAATATTTTTTTAAAGAAGAGCAAAGGAAGACAGATATAACCAACCATTTTAGTGCAGTTTTTTGCAGTTATTAATTTGCAAAGTAATTCTTTTCTTTAAAATTAGGTACTATATTTTTAAGAGATAATAAGTACCAGGAATCTCTGAAGTTTTTTTAAGGTGTGATTACCTCACTCTATCAAGCCAATCAGATTTTCTTTTTGCTGTTGTTGTTGTTCTGTATCTGCATTAACATGGCTGCTAATTATATTACCCTGGTAACACATAAAGTCTGAATGGGAAAAAAATCCCATCATTCCTGCAGACCATAAAATACTCCTTAGGATTCTTATATTTGCTTAGATCAAGTACTCCTTCCTAGATTATAGCTAGCTCTGATTTATTAAGAAAACTAAGCTGTGATTCAGGATTTGTATCGTGAGTGTAGTATCTCTCTAACATACGAATGCCCAAACCCATGTGCATGTACGCCCCCCCCACATACACAATAAATCTTTACCTTTATCATGTAACTGAATATTTAACTTTTCACATTCATTTATTTCTATTTTTCTAAAATGGGTTTAAGTTTCTGAGGAGTCTGTCTGTACTCATCACACAAAATGTCATACAGATCTAATGCACACATTTGCCATAAAGATGTTAAAAAAACAAAGATTAAAAGTCAAACCCTATTTAAAAAATCTCCATGAATGTTCTTACTCATCCTCTCAACATCATAATTTCATGCTTTTACTAGAGAACTAGCAAATGTATTCTTGTCTGCATTTTACACACACACACACACACACACACGCACACACATATGAAAGTTCTCAAGCTATTTACACAATTTGGCACACTTGGTCTAAGGAGTGGTTTGCCAAAGTAAACTCCTTCCTTGTTCTGGCTAGCTTTATCACTAAAAGTCTTTTATGGTACAGAAGCATAAACTGGTTTATCCATCAATGAAAAAAAAATCGCATATTTTAAATTATATCTATAGTTCTATATTTATTTTACTACCAAGTGCATAAATAATTCATAGATCAAAATATACATCTTCAGATAACTTTCCCGGAAAATATAAACAATACAGAAATAATGCACAACAAGCAACACTGCTTCAGGTAAACAGGAACAACAAACACGCACGGGCTTCACAATAACAATGAAGTGTAGAGAATACTTAAGGAATTCTACTGTCAGATCCAGTGGTAGATCTTTACTCTTTTGAACACCTGACTGATTAGAATCACAAAAACTTCTGACTAGTAGTCCTCTCAGTCTTTATGAAACAATTACCGGAAATGTCACTGTTCAGAATGGCTTCTACTTCCCAAGGAAAGCTATCTCATAACAGAAATGAACAAGTAACTCCAACTTAAAATTAACCACTTAGATCAGTATGTATATGTATGTATGAATATTTACATCTAAGTTCTCTCCTGGGCCCCTCTTTCAATTGCCAGTAAGGAAGTGAAATTCAGACACCTGATGTTTTCCATTACTGAACCCTCCTCAAAAAGTACAGATCAAACTCCACCCTGAGGGGTCAGAGAACAACAGTAGGAGCAACCATTTACAGATGATAAAATATTTTCTTTTTGAAATTATTTGCAATAATTTAGATTTAAAGGTTACCAGTTCAGTATATGGTAATGATGACACTGAGTTCATCTAAGTATTTCTCTTCAAGTTACATACTTTTAAAACTCAGTGTGGTCTATAGATTAGGCTACTGTTAATGTAACAACTGCCCTACGTAGAGGTTAGAGCACTATAAGAAGACAACATAGTTCTAAAAATTGTGGCACATGTCAACAAAGAAACAAAGGTATTGCAAAACTAAGTCTATAAAGAAAAGTAAAAAATCCCTTATTTCTGTGTTAGCATCTATATAGTGAATTAAATGCATGTGACAACCACGCTATTACGTTAAAAGAAACGCAAAGCATAAAAGACCAAGTGGTACATCTTGCTATGCCTAAAGAAATTAAAGAAAACAAGTTTAACCCACACCTGCCAAACTGTTTTCAGAGAGACAGAAATAGGTGATGGCAGAAGGCTCACCTCTCTGGTACCCCACAGTTCATCTCCAAGAAATCATTTTAAACATAGGCAATACATCTGTCACCTTTATATGTAATTTTTCCCCATATTAATCAACAGCAGACCCTTCACTGCACGACCCCAACCCACTATCTCAAAGGCACACTACAGAATAAGAGGACTCAAGTGTCACTTACCAGTTGCATGCCACAGATAAAGATAAGCGTGCACCTGCCACTGCAATAACCCATGGTTTCCGAGACCCCTGCCACAGACAGACTGTCCCACGTCGGCCACCGTCGAGCCCCCACTTTATCCAATCAGATCGCGGGGAAGGACAGGCAAACCTGCCGAGGGCTCGGGGGCTCCCGGCTGCCGCTGCCAGCGTCCTGGGAAGTGACAGGCATTAGGACCTGCTGGTGCGGTGGCGGCGGCGGCAGCTCCAGCCGCACCCGCCACACATACCTTCACTCGCTCACTGCACACGCCGCGCCACAGGCAGCGCCGCCCGCGGACACGCGCCCGGGGCCCGCAGGAGCAGCGGTGGCAGCCTCGCAGTGCCG
>NW_006399752.1:5939420-5959113 GCF_000299155.1 Elephantulus edwardii
CCCCGCAGAGGCGCTGCCCCTCCCTGCGCCCAGATGTGTTAATCCTCCTCCTCTAACAAATCCTTCTGCCAGCTCCGCCGCCCCCTCCCGGAGCGTCAACTTCTCGGTGCTGGGTCGGGGATGCGGCTGCGGGCGGCCGGGTCTGGGCGGGAAGGAGCGGTGCGGGAGCGGGCGCTGCGGCGACAGGCGCCACGGGGCCGCGGGACGAGCAGCGCAGGCAGCTTTAGCCGTGGCGGCTCTGCTGGTGTTGGTCCTCCTCCCGCAGCCGAGCCTGGCGCACCAGGCGAGAGCAGCCGGGCGGGGGGGGGGGGGGGTATGTGTGTGTGTGTGTGTGTGTGTGTGTGTGTGTGTGTCTGAGTGCTGTGGATGGATGAAGAAGAGGGTAGGGAAGGGGAGACTGACCAGAAAGGGGTGCATCCATCGAGAGCCCTCTAGTGCAGTAGGAAGCTTTAAGGGCTAGAGGCTGGAGGAAGCCAGCGACAAGGGCGACGCAGCACCTGCTACCCACCTCCAGCCCAACTCCCAAGCAAGGGCCTCGGCGGGGAATTTAGGGGTCAGTCCCCGCTGCTGGAAAGGGACAGAGTTGCTGCAGGAGTTGAGAGAAAGGAGTAAGGAAGCAATGAGTTTGTTTTCATTCACCTTGTGCGTTTTCACTCAGAATATTAAAGGATCAGAGGAGGGTTTAGCCTTCATGCGTCAGCCTCACGGACTATTCCAGCGGGATGTGGAGTCCTGGCGATGGATGCTCCAGGCTCTGCTACTGGGCATCCACGGAAGCTGCGCAGCGGCTGGTGGTTGGTTACCTGCGGGGAGACACGCTCCGGAGCCCGTTGCTGCCACCTGCGGGCGGAAAGCTGAAGGGCACGGCGAGCTGTGAAGGCACCAGGGTATTTGGGACCCAAGGATCAAGTTTTCCTTTACACTCACTCCAGGCAATGAGTGAACGCATCCTTTATTTATTTTTCTGTGAAGTGAACAATGCTGAGATCTGAGTAATTGAAGTGAAGTGAGGTTACAGGATAATGAGAAGCAACAGGTTAGGGCACCGAGGTGCTAAATGGTTAAATTGGGCTCATTGAAAGGCTGGCAGTTCAAACCCACCTGAGGCACTCTGGAAGTAAGGTCTAATGTTCTGCTTCTGAAAGGTCACAGCCTTCAAAAATTCTGCGGAGTTCAGATCTACTCGGCATATACAAAGTCATGATGAGTGCAATGCACACGACTGCAACAGGAAGAGAAAGAGCAAACTTTTTCTATAGCACCTCAAGAGATGAGGACTGAAGAATGCTAGAACTTTCATTAGCAATTAGGATTTGGTTCTATGGAAAACATGGTGGAAGAGTGGTAAGGAAGGATATGCTGAAAATCTACCAGCCCAAAGATACACTATTAGAATCTATGATTTGCTCCAGGGAAGACAGATGGGGAACCTCCCCCCAGGATTTAAAGCCTCTTAAAACCTGCTGAGGGATCTGCTATGAGACACGTCAGCTTAATGGACGTAACAGCAACACTATACCCACTCATTGCTGTGAGGTCTGAACCAACTCACAGCTGACCCTCATAGAGAATTGATGTTAGGTGGTGGTAAATCGCAAGGAAGGAGATGGCCTTTTTCTCCAGCAGAGCCACTAGAGGATTTGGGCCCCCAGAAAGCTGTCACTTTTGAATTAGCAGCACAACACACCCTAAGGACTGTGCCACCAGGACTCAAAATCACTTTTGTTGAATTGGAACTGACTCAGCTGACCATGGAATTGGTGTTGAAGAGGCTGTAAATCGTAGGAGAGGAGATTGCCCAACTTTCTTTGCTGGAGCTGGTGGTTTCAATCCTCCAGAGAGGTGCAACTTCCTAAGGACTAGGCCACCAGAGCGCTCTAGTAGTTAATGTCCTGTTATTGTCATGTGCCGTCCAGTTGGCGCCAGCTTATAGTTGACCTTTCTGTAGGTTTTAAGAGGCTGTAAATCACAGGGAAGATAGATTACCCATTTTGCTCCCATGGACTAGCTGGTGTATTTGAACCAGGTACCTATGAGTTAGCAGTGCAACTCCTTACAGTGAGGCCATGAGAGCTCCTAGGGACTTCAGATAAGATGCCAGTTGATTTCCCCTTTTGAATAAAATGAGTAGAGGCATTCTTCAGAAACCTGAGATTTAATTTTCAGAAATGATTTGTTAATCCTACCTAGCTGAACAGGCATTTAGGCTTTTAAAGAATTTACTGAACATAGGGTGTTTTCATAATCTGACAAAGCATAATCACCCTATTTGTCAATTGACTTTGCTTCTGAAAAGCACTTTTCAGCAATGACATCATTATTTACCATTGATTGAATTGTAACCAACCCATAGCTGACCCTCCAGCAGATATTCAGAGACAGTACTTACAAGGGAAATTGTCCATCTTTTCTCCTGCAAAGCACCTGGTGAATCTGAACCCTCTGACTTTGGGTTGGCAGCACAGCTACTTAGCACTAAGTCATCAAAGCTCCCTTTAATGACGTTGTTGTTATGTTCCGTAGAGTTGGAACTAACCCATAGCTGACCCGCCAGAGGCAGTGAATCAGAAGGAAGTTGATTACCCATCTTTCTCCTGTGGAGCAGCTGAAGAATTTGAACCACATTCCTTCCAGTAGGCAGCACAGTTCTTTACCATTAGGCTACCAGAGCTCCCTGAATGCCATTGGAAAAGCCAACTTTGTACTCTTTCCTATTGCAGTATCTGGCAGGTGGTGGATGATCTGCATCGTTGGTGTAAAGGAATCCTGAGATAGCAGAGGAAGGGATTAAAACAGGAGAAAATCAGGAATCTACTAAAAATGTTTACATTTTATAGTCTTTGTACATACAGCTGTCTAGTTGCTGCTGGGGATGTAGTTATTTTGCATCGCCAAACACACTGAAAACTAAACAAGCGCTGAATGATGAAGAGGTTGCTGCCGTGTTACCAAGACCTTTTCTTATTACTACCAGCAATAATACCTGTCAGGAAACCCATGCATAATCTTGTCATGGTGTGATTGCAACCAGGGCAGTCTGATTCACATTTGGCCCATATAGGTAAATGGAAGGTATAATGCTCTATACCTATAATACCTGCCTGTCTGTGTTTCTAACCCTAGTGTCTGGATTCTCTTATTTCAGAAAACTACCTGTCTTCTTTCTGCTTAGAGAGAAGCCATAACCCTAGAATAACCCTCAGCGAGTAACCGAAGGGAGTTGGAACATAAATACTCCAGCATCCTCAATAGATAAAGAATACAAACACCCTCTTGTCTACACCATCAGGAATCCCAAGTGGCGTGAACAGTAATTACGCACAGTGATAACCCTGCTTCATTCACCCTGAATTCGCTTCCTTCTTCTCCTTGCTCCATTGCTCTCCTCTTTCTAAGGCTTTCTGGGATCACTTTCATAACCAGCCAGTAAATTCAAAACTTCTATCAGAGACTGTTGTGGGTTTGCTTTTTATTTTTTTGCATCATTGACTGTATTTCTTTTGTACTACATCTTCTTTTTTGTTATTGTTGTGTTGTGTTGTTTTTACACTGGGTTATTTACAAAGTCCAAATACATTTTCATGCCACATCTTTCCCATTTCCTTCACACCTCCCACCCATCAAATTGTGAGACCTTATGATTAACAGTCCCCAACCCTCTCTTCTACCCCCACCCTTGAATCCTCATACTCACAATAATGACTTTAAACAGTATTGTCCTTATGGGACTGGGTTCACGCAGCATAATGCTCTTCAGTCCCTCCCAGGTTAGGTAGTTCTTGAAAAACACAAGCCAAAGTACCTTCCAGAGGTTTTATATTCCTAATCTAACATCATTGGCACAGTATTCTTAGGAGGGTGAACCAGCGATCTATTGAACATTGAGCCTTTACCATGTACAGCCACTGATTTATGTGCTACACCTGCACTATCCCTAGCCCAAAGGAAACGTACAATTTGGTGCAATGCCCATTTTAAAGGCTGAGACACTAAGCTTTATGGAAGTCAACTGGGTCTCTTCATCATAAGAGCACATGCTCTTAGTGGCCAAGTGTGAAAGCACATTGTTGTTGTTGTTGTTTGATGCTGTCGAGTCATAGACGACTCTATGAAAGAACGGCCTGAGCACTGTTCGTACATAGAGTTTCCGGAGGCAAGCCATTTTGAAAGTGGATGCCGCTCCTGCTTCCAGGCTTGATTCAGTCAGGAAGCTCCAGACAACACTGTCCACCATGGATGCCCATTACCATGACTGGCACGTCACTGTCACACTCTTCAGAATCACAGCAACCACGAGTTACCTCTGTACAGCAACGCACAGACCAGGAAAGCACATTAGCACACCAAAAATTTGCCTTCCAGCCCACTGTGATTCTATACTATAAAGGTATAACTTTGGTATTCCATACAAGAATAACCTCAAACTTAATGCTGTCATGTCAGAACTGACTCATAGCTGATTCTGCTGGTTATTTAAGGTTGTAAATCACATAGGTAAAGATTGCCCATCATTCTCTTCTCCGAAGCAACTGGTGGATTCAAATTGTCAGGAAGCCATTGCCCTTGGGTTAATAGTATAAGTCCCTACAGACTTACCACCACAATTTGGTGCAAGAATAGTTATTTACTAGAAGAAAATATTAAAATATTAAATGCTTAAATGGTCTACTCAGACTTAGTAAACTACTTGTACATCCCCCCATTTAGAAGAATGATCACCCCCATCTGTTATCTCTAAATTAACTACATTACAATCCTTTAGAAATTCAATACAGGTAATGCCTAATTTATGAATATTGTTGTTATGTACCATAGAGTCGGAACCAACCCATAGCTGACCCTCTAGTGGGTTTTCAGAGGCAGTTAATCTCAAGGGAGGAGATCATCCATCCTTCTCTGGCGGAGCAACTGATGGCTTCGAACTCCGTGCCTTTGGAATTCTAACACAGCTTGTTGTCACTAGGCCACCAGAGCTCCCTAACATAGTTGTGCTAATTAAGGGTGCAATTCTGTGTCTTACAATAGCTATGCTCTTCCTTCATTGCCTGTTATTCTTAGATCTAAGTTCCATAATGCGAGAGACCAGAGATCCCTAACTTTCCCATAGACGAGCAGGAAGTCTAGGGATCTATTTATTTCATTCCTTTTGACTTCTCTCATGTACTATTGATTTAGCTGCATTAAGTTCTGCTATTGGTTACCCTACAGGACACGAAAGACCTATCTCACGGAGTTTCTGAGGCTTTATAAATCTTTGTAAAGATTTATTTTTTTAAATCTTTATAGGAGGAAACCACCTAATAAACTATGGAGCACCAGCAACCTGAAGTTTAGCCTGCAGTAGTTCAGCCTACTCAAAACCACGGTGCCTCCTATAAAATCTGGCCCATAGCAACCCTCCATTGGGTTTCTAAGGCTGTAAATCATAGTGTGAGGAAACTACCCATGTTTCTCCTGGGGTGCAGTTGATGGGTTCAAACCACTGGACAGGTATAGTCTTTGGGATAGCAGAGAAACTTGTTACTGATTACTAGCCACAAGAGTGAGTGAGGAAGATGCTAAGGACATCCCATATCTATTTGATGGTGGTAATTTGACTTTAACAACATGAATATTTTAAACATTGTATTGTTGTTGTTGTGTACCATAGAGTTGGAACCATAACTGATCCTCTCGTGGGTTTTCAGAGGCAGTTAATAGCACAGGAAGAGATTGTCCATTCTTCTCCAGCAAAGCAACTGCATCGAACCGTGTGCCTTCCTGATTGTAGTGCAGCTTCTTGGCACTAAGCCAGCAGAGCTTCTATTTTATTATATATGCTATTAAATATCTTATGCCATCGTTTTATAAATAGAAAATCTTAGTTATGTTATTCTGTATAAATTACTAAAGAGGACCTAAAAACACAGGGTAACGATGAGCATAATTCAATGGTAAATACTTTTATAAAATAATGTATGAGAATGATTATAAGAAATACAATGTGAATGAAGGAATAAGAAAAACAATATATTCAAATTTTGTATGGAAACCTATATGAAATAAAAATATTCAAAAATTATTAAAGGCATTTATCAGATTGGTACGACCAAATTTTATTCCTTTATTCTTCAAGTGATTATGTTTTTCTTTCTGAACATGAAATCTTGATAAATAAGCACAAAGATAAGCCTGGCGTTTTGGTTAGTTACTATTATGGTGTAATATATACCCCAAATTAATGATCTAAAGCAATGATTTTATTATACTCCCAGAGTCTGTCCATCGGGAAATGTGGGAAAAAACCCATCAGGGCAAGGTGATCCCTCCTATCCAACATTTGAGTCTTTAGCTGGGGAGATTCATAGAGATGGTGTCACTCAATAGCTGGTAACAGGAATTCCCTAGAGGTCCATTCACTCACGTGCCTGTTACTCGGTCGGACTATAAGAACTTAGAGACTAGTTTCTTGCTGTGTACCATCAAGGCAGAATCAACCCATAGCTGACCCTCCAGCAAATTTACAGATGCAGTTTAATTGAACAAGAGGAAATTACCCGTCTTTCTCCCACAGAGTAGCTGGTGGATTTGAACCGTATGTCTTTGGGATGGCAGCGCAGCTCCTTACCACTAGGTCACCAGAGCTCTCCATGGGTCTTAGATTTTTCCAGGCATGAGCGTTTTGGAGTACTCAGACTTCTTCCATGACAACTGACGGCTCCAATCATGAGATTCGAGTAAGCAAAGTGGAACCTACAGTGCCATTTCTGATCTAGGCTCACATGTCACACACCACTCCACACGTTCTATTATTTACAGGCAGTCATAGGCAACCTAGTATGAAAAGAAAATCTATACTCCCACCTACTAATGGGAAGAATGGCAAAGAATTTGGGAGCCCTCTTTTACAGCTTCTGCTTTAACCACTGATTCATACTTAAAAGGAACGTACTGTTCTTTGAATATTAAAATAAGGGAAAATTAAAATTTATACAATAATGCTATTGTGAAAAGAATTTTTTAAAATTGCCTTTATGCTAGTGTCTCTGAGAAACAAGCTAATTAAATATAAAGAAAAAGGTTACTTTGAATGAACCAGATTATAAAAGAATTGGTTAAAAATAATTTTGCTTTGAGTTTTATATAATGTGGATAAGGCAAGTAGACTAAATTCTATTCAAATGACTTCATATACTCAAGAGCAAGTTAAAAGTTGGGATTCATTTGCTACAATTATGAGATGAGGAATCCAGTATTTAAACCATTCAGTGTATAAGACTAAACAGATGATTAGTTTTTAGTGAGGCCATAGTAATATATGCCCTACCCTTCCTTTTCATATAATTAAGATTTATTATGCAGTTTAAAAGTATCTTTCTAGATAATGTAGTTCGTGTACAGTTTTCTTTATTTGCTGTGCTTTCCCCAGTTTATCCTTCTACAACTCTAATGAATACCAATTTAATAGAATATTAGAAAATGACAAAGAGAAATGTTAGGAAGGTAGATGTAGTATACTTATTTATAATAGGATTAATTCAAAATTCTTACAGAGTGGTGTGTTTTGAGCTTCTGGAGAGAAAAAAACAAATCCTTAAAACAGAGTTGCGTCTTTTTCAGAATTGATCAGAAATTTAAAAGTATTATTCTGAGTAAGTGTTTTTCCTTTTTGCAGGAGGAAGGATAGTTCTTTAATAAGACATGAATTTGTAACACCCTTCATTGAATCTGGTAGTGACTAAGGGGAGCATTCCTCGGTGCCAACCTTTTGTTGCTGTAAGCTCTAGTGTACCACTGTACCTTCACCAGGCACTTTGTGATAAATATGAGTACTTCTTTGACACCATCTGATAATCGTCTTGGGCACCTGTCAAGGCTAATGATTCACTGTCGCTGAAGTGTTTTGTCTTCTTTTAGGCCTTTTTTTTTTTTAAGTAAAACTACAGAACTGTTTCTAGCTTCTTTAACTACTTGCTCAGCATATAGATGGAACCTTGACACACACTTTTCCTGTTAAACCATGTGCTATGCCCTTGTTCTGTTCAAAGCTTCTTAATCTGTGTTCAGGTTTTGCATGAGCCAACTAACTGTTCTGGAATTTCCATTCTTCACAAAGTTGTCCATAGTTTATGATGGTCCACACAAGTGACTGTCTTTGCATGGTCAATGAAAATATAGATACACACCTTTCTGATAGTCTCTGCTTTCAGCCAACACCTGACATTAGTGATGACATCTCTCACTTCACCTACAGTCTTCTGAATCCAGCTTGAATTTCTGGAAATTCACTATCAATAAATGACTGAAACTATTTTTTAAATTATCTTCAGAACACTTGTGTGTGAGATTAATGATAATGTTCAATTTATGTCTTCTGTTGGATCACCTTTTAAAGGAATGATAACAAAGATGAATCTCTTGCAATCAGTCAGGTTTTGTTTTCCAAATGTCTTGGCACAAAGTAGAAAGCTTGTTCAGCACTGTGTTCTTTTCTTGAAACTGGTTTTCCTTTGATTCCTGGAGCCTTGTTTTTCATCAATGCTTTCAGTGCAGCTTGGACTTCTTCAATCAGTATTGTTGATTCCTGATCCTCATGAAATAGTTGAGCACTGAAGAATTATTTTTTTATTTATAGATTCTGTAGATTTCTTCCATCATCTGTTGATGCATTCTTTCACCCAATATTTTGCCTCTAGAATCTTTAACTTTCCTGTTTTAAAACATGAAATTTAAATTTATATGCTGAGAAAACAATCTAAAATTATAGACTATACTTCAACATAAAGGAAACAAAAATCCTCACACCTGATTAATAAACAACTTCGTGATAAATGCACAGAAGGTTTAAGTTGCCAAGGATTTAATTTTACATGAATCCACAACCAATGCCCATCAAATCAGCAATCAAGAAATCAAATAACCTGCTGCATTGGAAAAATCTGGTTAAAATCTGGTTCAACATTATTATTTTCAATTGTAAGCCAGTGTTGTTAACCTGACTCAGGATTCCCTTATGGAATCACAACATATTTCTAAAAACTGTGTTCATGACTCAGGAACCCACAGGTTTCTGAGAATTATATCCAAGTCTGCACGACACAACCACTTTATAAATTTTCTTCTGATGCTGATGTTCTATAATGGGAGATTGGGATGGGAATTATAGCAAGAATCATTTCCTCAATCTAGATTCACCATTTGTAACCAGAGAGAGGACAGTGAGGTGACATCCAAATCTGACCTCTACTAACTCCACAAAGGGCAAGTATCCCCATCAACAACATCCACTGTACAAAACCAATATCCTATAAAGTCAGATATGGTTTCCCATGTATCTGTAACCACTTCTACTAATTCTATTACCAATCTGCCTAGTTATGTGACAAAGGAAAAGTCAGTGGATAGAAATGCCATTTAGAACAATATATCCTTGACCTCACACCACTCAAGGACTCATCCCCAGCCAGATGATGATGGAAAGACACCAGGACCTGATTTCCTCCTTGGTACTACCTTTATTTGTGTCCTTTTAAAACATATTTCACTTTTGGCCCTTCAAAAGTGGGTGGGCGATCCTGAGTCTTAGACTAAGGGTAAGTAAGTGTGGAGCCTGCTCGAGGCTGTACCTTAAAATCTTTCACAAGGCTTGGGGACTGGAATCTCCCTCCACTCTGGAAGTCAACTAACTGGCAAGATGGCCAGCGTCTGGATGGCAGCTCATCTTGGTGGCAGTCACGCAAGGGAAGTTTCTGGGGTCCTTTTTGTTGTGTGTTACTGTTCTTTTGGCCCTCCAACAGGGGGTGGGCGGCCTTGTTTTGGGTGAAACATTCTTCTAGGTTGTATAGTCCTGGTCTGTGCACTTGCTGTACAGAGGTAAGTCATGTTTGCTGTGACACTGCACACTGTGACATTGATGAGTCAAATGCGATAATGATGACCCATGGTGGACAGTGTTTGGTGGAGCTCCCCAACTAAAACAAGCTTGGAAGCAGGAGTGGCATCCACTTCAGAAATAGCTTGCCTCCAGAAACCCTATGAACCTGGAGAAAGGACGAAAGTTATTCAAGTGTCCAGGTCTTTTGTTCATAGGGTTGCTATGAGTCGTCTACAACTCAACGGCACTTAACAACAACAACCCTCCATTGCCTAAAAGTGGTGAATTTTACTCTCTTTTTCATACTTGGCAAGATCCTTTTACATGTAGTTTCTTCTTTTGTCCATGGGAAGGCAACAATGCAAGATGGTATGTTGAAGCAGAGTATGGAGCAAAATGTGAACACTTAGAGGATATCGTATTTGTTGAAGCTGCAAGAAGAGCATGACACAGACACCACATTTAGTGCTAACATTTATAAGGTGAGGTAAGGTGAGGAGAAATGTCCACAGATTGCTATCATATGAAGAACAATTTTTCTACAGCCATAACTAAGTCAAAATGGAGGTTGAAGACTCACGTAGGTCTGAGGATGGAGAAATCACTGCCATCTGAGTGAATCAGGAATAGCATATTTGAGCTGATTCAATCTAAAAATGTAGAAAACCACAGGCCCCAACTTAGTAAGTTTAGTAGTTGTTATTGTTGTTCAAGTCAGAACCAACCCATAGCTAACCCTCCAGCAGGTTTTCAGAGGCAATTAATCACATGAGAAGAGACTGCCTATCCTTCTCCCACGGAGCAGCTGGTGGATTTGAACCACATACTTTCAGGATTGCAGCACAGCTTCTTTCTACTAGTCGACCAGTAGAGGAGATTGTTATTGGGAAAGCTGGTCTAAAAGACAGTCTGGAAAGATTGGACTTTACTGGGAAGGAAGTAAGGAGACCTATACGATTCTTAATTAGTAAAGAAACTAACTCCATACCCTAAGAAGAAAACAATTTCATTACTGGACCAACAGGCAATATCATGATAGAAAAAATATTGAAACAGTTAACAGCTTTCTCTTACTTGGATCCACAGTCGGCACCCTTTCTACCAGCAGTGAGGAGAGCCGGAGATGTACTGCACTGAGAAACTCTGCAGTCAGAGACCTCTCCAAATTGCTGAGGAGCAATGATGTCAGTTTGAGGACTTTGGTGCACCTGATTCAGGCCATGCTCTTTTCAATCCTTTGCTATGCATCTGAGCCCTGGACAATGAATAAGAACAGAAAAAGAATTGATTCATTTGTGGTGTTGGAGAAGAGTACAGAATATCCCATGAACTGCCAAAAGAAAAAACAGATATGTCTTGGAGAAAGTGCAGTCAAGCCAGAATGTTCCTTGAAGACAAAGATGACAAAAGTTTTGCCACACATACTTTGGGCATGTTATTAGTGAGGCTTGAGAAGGACATAACACTTGAAAAAGTGGTGAGTCAGCAAAAGAGAGGAAGACCTTCAACCAGAGGGATTGACACAGTGTCTGCTGCAATGGCTCAAGTAGGCCAGAAATGATGAGGATGGCACAGGATAAGACAGGGTTCAAATCTGTTGTATACAGAGTGGCTGTGAGTCATATTTGGCTCAGTGGCACCTAACAACAACACTATTGCCATGACATGAGACGTCAGGAATATTTTCTGTTTAAGTTTGAAAAAAATAGTATCTCAGAGCAATACTTTCAGGAGTTTGTTTACTCTCTATGGCTCCAGAAAGTCTGGAGTCTATCAGAATTTGAAATTTTGCCCTGTATTTCCTTGATCAAGATTCTCCTATAGAATATTTTTTATTTAAAGCATTAGATACATTCATTTTCCTCCAACTCTACCCAAAATAAACATATATGATAAATTTGATGTTCTACACATTCCTTGGCAAATGTTTTAGTATGTGAAGTCTAAGAACAGGAATTACTCTCCTATCACTCGTTGTAGTCATATTTGTCTTATCATAATATGCTCTACATAAATCATGAGATTAATTTCTCTACAGCACACAGTTTTTGGTTTTTGATACTTAGCAAAGACTTAGATTTAAAAGTATTAAGACAGAAGAATGTATTTATATATGTAACTTTGTTTTAATATATTCACATTAAACTCTTATTTTCTGATTTAGAAGATAAGAATTAAATATGCTAATTCAAATGTTGATATAAGAAGATTTCAAAGTTGAGGTAACGAGTGTCATTTTAAAAAATGCACTCAGGTATATATATATATTTTTTTTTGCGGGGGGGGAAACAATGTGTAAAAAGACCAAGGGCCATGGGGGACAGTCATATCTGACCTTGACCAACTCCAAAGTGGGGAATTGTCCCCATTAATAACATCAACAACACAAAACCAATTCCCACAAGGTCAGACATGTCTCCCATGCTCCAGCACATCTTTCTATTCATTGTGATACAAATCTTAATATTCTACTAGGTCTGACCACACTAAACCATATTGTTGTCGTGTGCCATCAAATCAGAACAGATCCAAAGCTAACCTTCCAGTGGATTTTCAGAGGTAATAAATCTCTCAGGAAGAGCTTGCCCATCCTTTGCCCATGGAGCATCTAGTGGATTAGAACTTTGTGCCTTTGGGTTGATAGCAAAGCTTCTTACCACTAGGCCATAATTCAAGTTAGTAGCAGAGTCCAGTCACTTTAGATGGCTTCCAAAATGTGCTTGCAGGTGATTTAGCCTTGAGTCTAGTGGTGTTAGACCATTGTGACACCCTCTCTGTCCTTCTTCCCTTACCTTCTCCCCCTATCTGTCTCCTAATACACTTAGGCAAAGTCTCTTAGCTGTGGTTCCTTGTGGAGAAGCAGTCCCAAAGTCCACTCTGTCTCACCTCAGGTCTCTGTTTCTTTGCTGCAGCTGCTATAGCTTCTGCTACTGTAGCTCTTGGGCTGGCTGGCCAAGAATCTCTGGCCCCAAAGGATGCACTATATTCTCTTACTTCTTCTTTGCTGGAGGTCAGATTATCTAATTCTGTCAGATCCACTCAATTTAATGGTGAGACTAGGAAATCCCTAGTGGTGGACAAGTTAAAAACCCTATCCCTATATTCCCACTCACCCACATGGCAAAGTCAGTCAATGACTAGGGGTACCACCTTGAACAATAAACCCTTAACACCACACAAAGCAAGAGTAATATTATGTAATTAATTTAAGACATAATAAAATAGTTACTGCAAGTTTATAGTTCTTTGTAGTGTTGGTATTCTACCCAACAGGGTTACAGTAATACAAAACTATCTTAGAAACTCCATGTTTCCTAAGAAAATGGAATGCCAAATACCTTTTTCGCTCTCATTTAGAATTTCACGATTTGATTGCCCAAGTGACATTTATCCTGTCACATACTTTGTGAAATGCCTTATGCTAATTACAGTTTTCACATTTTGCACAGTGACAAAATCGTCACGTTGTCTTATGCTTGAAATCTTTTTAACTAAGGAATGATTTCTGTAAAGAGATCTTAAAAGTGGATAGTTCTTCTGAAAAACTTCCCTTTCTTTAACCAAGGGAAAATTAATTTTGGTAAGAGATTTATCCTTTTCTTTTGCTAGAGGGGAGAAGCTCTAAAATGGTTTAGGTGCCAACAAAAAGAGGGAAAAATTAAAATATAAGAATTCAGTGAAATAGGATGCTGTACATATATGGTAAAACTGCCTGGGTAATGTGATTAACCAGTAAATTATATGTCCAAATAAAAATAACAAATAAAATATTTTGGTTTTAATAAAATATATTAGTAGGGTTTACATTGTCTTCAAGATTTCTGGTACTTCTGCATATGCTGTTAAAAATGTTAACTTTTGAAAATTTCTTACACAATTTAGCCTCAAATTTCAAATCCTAACATATATTTTTACAGAATTTGTATTAATATGCAGATATTTTGTGGTCAGGAATATTGACTCTTACTTTGCGTCAATTAGAAGACAGAAGACATTTTTTTTTTTGTATCATCACTATGCCTTGGCCATTATTTACTATTTATTGTCATATTGTAAAAAGTTAAGCAAAATATAACATATGTTGTTGCTGTTTTTACGTATTATTGAGGTGCTTGCAACTCATAATGACCAACAACTCTGAATCTTGCTCTATCCTGAGCCAATCTAATTGTCTCTGGCACACCTGCCTCCATTACCCCAGTCACTGAGTCAATTCATCTCATTCAGGGTCTTCCTCTCTTGTTCTATCCCTCCATCCTCTCAAGCGTGATGTCCCTCTCCAAGGACTGGTCCCTCCTTGCAACATGCCCAAAGTGTGTCAGACAGAGCTTCAGAATACTTGTCTGCAAGGAGCAGCCTGGTTTTACCCTTTCCAGGATGAACCTATTTGTTCTTCTAGCAGTTCATGATATATATTCAATACTCTTCTTTAGCACCACAGCTCAAAAACATCAATTTGCCTTCTATCATCCCTAGTCATTGTCCAGCTTTCTGATACATAATAAATAATAGTGAAGGCCATGGTCCAGCCTAGGCACACCCTAGTCTCCAGACTTACATCATTGCTCTTCAGGACTCTGGAGAGGTTCATGACAGCAGATTCTCCCAATGCAATACATTTTTATTTCCTGGCTGCTGATACCAAGAATGTTGATTGTAGAGCCAAGCAATCTGAACCTGTTAACAATCTCAGTCTCTTCACTGTCTGTCATGATGCTACCCAGTGATGAGAATTTTTGTTTTCTTGATATTGAGCTTCAATCTGTATTTAAGGTTGCAGTCCTTGGTTTTCTGTAGCAAATGGCTCAGGTTCTACTCAGTTTTAGCAAGGTTGTATCACCTGCATAACACAGGTTGTTGATAATTCCAATCCTAATGCCACATTCCTCCTCAGAGAGCCCAGCCTCTAGGATGATCTGTTCTGCATATAAATAGAAAAGGCAAGGAGCTAGGATGCACTCCTGGTGTACACCTTCCATGATTTTGAACCATTCAGTGTTTCCTTGCTCTGTTCTGACATTTGTCTCCTGGTCCAAGTATAGGTTTCACATAAGCACCATCAAATGTTCTGAGATTTCCATTCTTCTCAGAGTCAGCCACACAGAGTTAGTTTGTTGTGATCCACACAGTCAAAAGTCTTTGCATAGCCAGTGAAACATGGATAGACACTCCTCTGGTATTCTCTACTTTCAGTCAAGATCCATCTACCATCAGCTATAATACCCATTTTACCACAGCCTCTTCTAAACCCAGCCTACTCATCTGGCAATTCTTTGTTGGTGTGCAGTGACAACCTCTAAAATGAATGTTGTTTGCCTTCGAGTTGAGCATGACTCATAGAGATTCTATGAACAAAAGGCCTTAAGCCCCTCTACAACTATTGGCATTTATCAGAGTTCATAGAGTTTCCAGAGTCATGTTATTTAGGAAGTGGGTGCCACTCCTGCTTCAAAAACTGAATGTACCTCAGCATCACTGAGGTTGTAGTGGGTTCTATTTTTTTGCATATTCCAAAATAAAGAATGATTCCACATTAAGTAAAATATAATGCTAAAAGTAAAAAAAAAAATACTCCAACTGGAATTCCTTTAATGATCTGATAGTAATAACCTTGGTCAAATAGAATGTTAGTGGATTTTAAGAAAATTTTTAGAATCTTAAAGTTAGTACTTACCTGACTAGGGTTTGTAGTGGACCTTGTTGTTTCCTACTCTCTTAATATTATTATTTTTGGTTTTGTTGTTGTTATTGTGTACTGCTGAGTAAGAATTGACCAATAGTTGACACTCCAGTTGGTTTTCAGAGGCAATAAATTTCAACCCATCCTTCTTCTGAGCCTCTTTATATTAAATATCAAATATCAAATTAGGATAAGTCAATAATTCTTATTATGTATATACCAATTGAAAACCCACTGGAGAGTCAGATATGAGTCGGCTCCAACACAATAATAACAACATACTAATTGTGGGAACTCTGGCTGTTTAGTGATAAATTGTTGTCTGCCAACCTAAAGGTACACAGTTTGAATCCACCAGCAGCTCCACAGAAGAGAGATTGGCAATCACCTCCCATGTGATTTACTACCTATGAAACGTACTGGAGGGGCATCTATAAGTCATTTCTAACTGGACAATTTACAACAACAATTCATATACAGATTGAAACAATCTCTATCTTGCAATAATTAAGAGGAAGATAGAAAACAACAAGAGGATCTTAGAATTGTGATAAATCGAAGTGGCAGAAACACTGTGACAGTCATTACCTAGGTAAAAGATCTCACAGAAGCAAGAAAAATACACAGAAGTAAGAAAGTTACTCTTGGATTTGAACAAAAAGAGATGTGGTATCATGAGACGATCTGTTTCATAAAAACAATCTAAGTAAGAAATAAAGTCAAGGAGATTTGGACAGGAGATTATAGGACACACAAAATGACCAGAAAGAGCAGGGTAGCATGATACTACTTAGATTTCTCAAGAGATGAAATTAAGGTTGTGTGTGGTACTTTCCTCAGCAATATTCCCTTGAAAATTATTTTATTATACTGACTTCTTCATTAAAAATCCACTACAATATTTTGCATATGTGATCATTTTCACTGTAAATGCTAAAAGTCTTCAAAATGTTAAGTCGCGTCAAATTCCAAAAACGTTTTGGAATAATTCACTTTTAAGCTTGAAATGATACTATCATCAACATAAGTTCATTCTGAGCTCAAAGCACTTAAATATTTTTTAATATGTTAGGTTGTGTTTAGAGGAGAGAAAATTGAAGCTAAAACTTTTTTAAAAATTAGTAATGGTCTTAATGTATGTTATCACAGTGGTTACATAATACAGAGCTTCCACATTTAAACACAACAAGCAAATTTTCTTAATAAAAATGGGTTTCCTACCCCCATTTTAACTTCTATGAATTGTTCAAGAATTAAAAAATTGACTTAAATTATATTTCCTGTCTTGACCTTAATGCAATAACTGCCTAGAATCCCATCTCGGAAAGTTATTCCTAAAGATTATACAGGTCTTTAAAATTATGACCATTTCATCTTAATCAATAATATCAGATGATGGTTTTTTATTGTCATAGTTAACAAACTTTTAAAAGTTAAAAGTGAGAAATTGATTTACATTTACATTGGTCAAAGTGTTATAAAATTGACTCAACAAAAACTGCTACTGAGTCAGAACTGACTCATAGCTGATGGTCCAGGAGGTGTTCTGAGGCTGTAAAGTACATGCAAAGAAATGGCCTCTTTTTCTCCAGAGGAACAGGGAAGCAACTGGTGAATCTGAATAGCCTGTCTTTACATTGACACCATAACTCCTTATCCACTAAGAAACCGGTTTAAAAACGACAATGACAAAACAAACTACACTGTAATAAACAAAAGATTTGTCTGCATGATACCTGTAGTTTCTGTCCATTAGTGAGCTCTCCATCAATATACTCCAACAGTTAAAACTGAGTTTATTGATCTCTACTCATGATGATCCCATTTATTGGACAGCAGAATTGCACTTCATAATGTTTTCAATTTCTGTGACCTTCTGAAAGTAGGCCATCAAGGCTTCAGAAGAATTTCCTGGTGAGTCCAGTCCTTTACATTGGCCATCAGGAATTCAGGCATTTCTTCACCCACGAACTCAAGAATATCAATTCTGCCTATCTCTGCTTTTCTATATAAGCAGAATATTCAACCTGCTTACTTTGAGTCAGAACGACTTCGTAGCTAACCCTCCAGCAGGTTTCTGAGGATGTAAATCACATAGAATATTAGTCATCTTTCTCTGCAGAGCTGTTGGTGGATTTGATAGGCAGAAAGGCCTTTTGTTGAGTTCGCTGTAAAACTCCCTATGAACTACAACATCAGGGTCCCTTATTTTGGAGAAAAGGAGGAAGTTAATATGAATTGAGAAAAGACTGAAGTTGTTAATTATTCCATCTGGCTCAGATCCACAACCAATACTCTTGGCACCATCAATCAGGAAATCAAAAGATGAGCTGCATTGGGAAAATTCACTGCCGAGGACCTTTCCAGGATGCTAAAGAGCAATGATGTTGGTCTGAAGACTAAGGTCTTTAGATGCCATGGTCTTCTCAATTGATTGCTATGTTTCTGAGAGTATGATAAAAGAAAAACGGATGCCTTGAGCTGCAGTGGTGAAGAGTATTTAAAATCCCATGAACTACCAAAAGAACCAACAGGTCTGTTTTATAGAGGTGAAATCAGGCTGCTCTTTGGAAGAAAGGTTTTGAAACTCTCACATACTTTGAACATGTTGCCATATTGGGGCAGTCCTTGGAGAAGGACTTCATGCTTTGAATAGCAGAAGATTGGCACAAGAAAGGAAGACCCTTGATGAGATGGATTTACGTAGTCACTGTGGCAATAAGGTCAGCGGTGTAAAAGACTGTGAGGTTGGCTCAGAATAGGGCAAGGCTCAGGTCCATTGTTCATACAGTTGCCGTGAGTCATAGTGGACGCAACAGGACCTAACAACAACAACAACAGGATCGCTCAATTTCAATGAAGAAACTGGATCTGTGTTTCTTAATCATCAAGTCCTCATGCTCCATGTTCTAAATGTGATAGGTCCCTGTATGGAAAGGTGATTATTCTTTATCCATTCTCAGGGGTTGCTAGTTAAGACTATGAAATTTAACCAGAAAGCTTACTTACCTACAGACCTGTTCGTTCTTCAGTATCAACTTTATAAGTGACTACATTGGTTTTAGTTGGCTTCACAAACTTTACTATTTCTCAGTTGTGACTATTTACTAGGACCCCCTTACGATTTTATTAGTGACCCCTTGCAATTTCCTCTGTAAAGTTATAGGTAAGAACTAGTATTTTGATTTTTCACACTATTATTCAAGGCCTACAAAGTGCATGAAGATAACCAGCACTTTTAGGAAGTAGAAAAGAGAAGGCACAGCAATACATTCAGTAAACATATTTTGAGGATTCACTAAGTCACAGACACATTGTGGTTGCTGGGGATATAATAGTAGAAGACACACCTATATAAGAAACCAAACCTATAAATATATGCATTATGTAAACACAGACTAATAGCTTGTCAGGATAAGAAAATACATCATAATTTTGTCTCACCTGATGGATTTGTTCTTCTTCGGTAGTGTTGGCAATGTAGGCCTCTCTAAGAACATAAAAACTGATCAAATCAACTGCTATTCAGTGAATTTCGACTTATTGCGGCCCTATATCAGTTTTCTGAGACTGTTAGGCTTCACAGAAGGAAAATGATCCTTTACCTTCCACAGAGCCACGGGTGGACTCTATCTACCGGGATTTTTGTTAGCAGCAAAACATGAAATGCACAATGGCAAGAGAGCTTGTCAACTTTTAAAAGCCGACCTGAAAATATAAAGGCAATAATCATGAGAGTATCCAGGGAGAAAGCAATTCCAATAGGATAAAAAGACAATAGGAATTTCTGAGATCTTAAGTAGAGACAGACTCGTCAAATCTGAAAGGCAGAAAGACAATCAGTGACTGAAATATAACAGGAAGGACTTCTATGAAAAGCAGGAGACCATGAGTCCAGAGGGGCACAGAAGAACCAGCCCATGTAAGAGAACTTTATATACCATGTGGAAAAAGAAAAAAAGAAAATTATTCTAAGTGAAATAATAGTCAATGAAACACAGATAGACATTCCTCTGGTATTCTCTGTTTTCAGCCAAGATCCATCTAACATTAGCTATAATATCCCTAGTACCACAGCCTCTTCTAAATCCAGCCTGCACTTTTTTGGTAGTTCTCTTATGATGTCATTTTCTGATAATTTTCAGCAGAATCTTGCTTGC
>NW_006399752.1:5960184-6023730 GCF_000299155.1 Elephantulus edwardii
TATGAGGAAAAATGTGGCATCAGTATTGTAGAAAGACTCATCAACAATCTACACTGGGCAGATAACTCAGCTTGCTGAAACTGAGGAGGACCTGAAGTGCTTTCTGCAGAAGGTCAAGGACTGCAGCCTTAAATATGTATTGGAGCTTAACATCAAGAAAACAAAAATTCTCACCACTAGGTCAATTGGCAGCATCATGATAGATGGTGAAGAGATTGAGATTGTTAACAGCTTTAGTTTGCTTGGCTCTGCAATCAACACTCTTGGTACCAGCAGTCAGGAAATTAAAAGGTGAATTGCATTGGCAAAGTCTGCAATTAGAGACCTCTCCAAAGTACTGAAAAGCAATGATGTCAGTCTGAAGACTTAAATGTACCTGACTCAGGCCATGTGACCAGGAGGGACGGATCCTTGGAGAAGGACATCGTGCTTGGAAGGCGGGAGGGACAGTACAGGAAAGGAAGACCCCAGATGAGACAGACTGATACAGTAACTAGGAAAATGGGGTTAGATGTGTTAAAGTCAGTGAGACTAGCTCAGGATAAGTCAAGCTTCAGAGCTTTTGTACCTAGGGTTGCTATGAGTCACAGGTGACTCAACAGCACATAACAATAACAATAATAATAACAATAACATGTGTGTGTGTCCACACACACACACATGCACGTGCACACACGTATTTGAAGCTCAACCTCAAGAAAATAAGGATTCTTACTACTTGGCCATTTGGCACCTTTATGATAGACAGTGAAGAGACTGAGATGGTTAACAGCTTGAACTTGCTTGATTGCAAAATCCACACTCTTGGTACCAGCAGTCAGGAAATCAAAAGATAAATTGAATTGGGAAAATCTACTATCAGGGCCCTCTCTTGAGTACTGAAGAGAAATCATATCAGTTAAGAGACAAAAGTGATCCTGATCCAGCCAGTGATCCTCTCAATTTCTTGCTATGCATCAGAGAGCTGGACAATATCTAAGGATGGTAGGAGAAGAATCAACGCCCCTGAGTTGTGGTGCTGGAGAAGAATATTGACTACCCACAGACTGCTAAAAGAACAAATGTGTCCATCCTGGAGAATGTGAAACCAGGCTACTCCTTGGAAACAACAATTTTAAAACTCTATTTGACATATTTGGGGCATGTTGCCAGGAGGGACCAGTCTTTGGAGAGAGAGACCATGCCCAGAAGGATGGAGGGACAGCACTAGAGAGGAAGACCCTGGATGAGATAGATTGATTCAGTGATGGGGGTAATGGGTTTACGTGTGTCAGAGATGATCAAATTGTCTCAAGATAGAACAGGTTTTAGAGCTGTTGTACATAGGGTCACTATGAGTTGGAGTAGACTCAACAGCACATAATAACAACATGTATAAACACAAATGTATATATGCACACATATATGTGTATATATACATACATGTATATATACACACATATGTATATACACACACAGAGTGCTGAGGGAAAAGTCATGGCTAGAGACATTTTAAATATTATTCTTCCTTGACATGAGGTAAAGAACTTCTAGAAACTAGTCTTATTAGGTGCCATCAAGTCAGAACCAACTCACAGATCATCATCCAGTGGGTTTTCAGAGGCTGTACACTTCATGAAACAGCTAACAATCAAGTGTGGTGATGAAGAGGAAGTCAAGCTGTTCTGAAGGAGTTGGCAAAGAACAAGGTCCCAGGAATTCATGGAATATCCACTGACACATTTCAACAGACACATGTTGCCCTGGACATGAACTCCAAGTTATACCAAGAAATCTGAAGGAAAATTACCTGACCAACTGACTGTAAGAGATTCATATTTGTTCCCATCCCCAAAGAGGATGACTCGGCAGAGTGTGGAAATTTTCTAACAATATGATTGTTATCGTACACAAGCAAACCCCGCTGAAGATTTATTTTAAAAAAATAAAGAACAAACTAACAAAAAAAAAACCCCAAACCCAGCAGCCGAAAAAGTACATTGACAGAGAACTTCTAGAAATACAGGTAGGTTTAGAAGAGGCTGTATCACCAGAGACATTATTGCCAATGTTAGATGAATCTTGGCTGAAAGAAAACAGTATCAGAGGAACGTCCATCTGTGCTTTGTTGACTATGCAAACACATTTGACTGTGTGGATCACAACAAACTGTGACTGACCCTGAGGAGAATAGGAATCCCAGAACACTTGATTGTGCTTATGTGAAACTTAAACTTGGACCAGGAAGCAGCCATCAGAACAGAGCAAGGAAATACTGTCTGACTCAAAATCAGAAAAAATCTTACCTCTATATCTTTTCAATCTCTATACACAATAGGTCATTTGGGATGCTGGGCTTTATGGGAAGGATTGTGGCATTAGGATTGGAGGAAGACTCATCAACAGCTTGCATTATGCAAATGATAGCATTTTAGTTGCACCAACTGAGGATAACCTGAAGTGTTTGGTTCAGAAGGTCAAGGACTGCAGTCTTCATTATGGATTGAAGCTCAATATCAAGAAGACAAAGATTCTCACCTCTAGATTAATTGGCATCACCATGATAGATGTAGAAGAGGTTGAAGTTGTCAACAATTTCAGCTTGTTTGGCTTCACCAGAAGTGGCACCAGCCTAGCACCACCAGCAATAAAATAATCAAAAGACAAATTGCTCTGGGGAAGGATGCTGTCAGAGACCTCTCTAAAGTGCTGAAGAGTAATGATGTCATTCTGGAGGCTTAGGTATGCATCAGAAATCTGGACAAATGTAACAGAAGAGCTGATGCCTTTGAGTTGTGGTGCAGGAGAAAAGTATTGAACATACCATAGACCGCCAAGATAACAGGTTTATCCTAGAGAGTGTGAAATGTGAAACCAACCTGCTCCTGAAAGCAAGGATTTGAAGGTCCATATCACATACTTTGGTTATATAGCCAGGAGGTACCAGTCCTTAGAGTTGGAAGGGTAGAAGAACAGCATAGGAGAAGAAAACCCCAGATGAGATGGATTGACACAGTAAATGGGATAATGGAGGTGGATGTGACACAGTCAGTGAGACTGGCTAAGGATAGAACAGAATTCAGAGCTACTGTACACGGGGTCACTATGAATCACAGGCAACTCAACAAACAAGTTGTACATGAAGAGATTGCCTATTTTTCTCCCAAGTGGCAGGCAGTGGATTTGAACAATGTGCTTTTTGGTTGGCATGCTACTCCTTACCATTAAGCCATCGGAGTTTCCTTCTAGGAACTAATAAACTTAATAATATAAAAACACTGACTGCAAATGGGCTTAGATTGCCAGAAATTTAATAAGCATTTTACATAATTCATATAATTTAATCTTCCCAACAACCTCATATTCTACCTAAAGAAACTGAGATTTGAAGAGATTAGTTATTTGCAAAAAGCCATTATGTAATAAATCATGTCTGAAAATCCAGTCTGGCTCCAAAATATACAACCAGTAGGACAATATAGAGTATCGGATATACCGTGGGTATCTAGGTTCTTAAAACAGGAACCCAGGTTTCTCTTGTTACTTTAATTAGCTTTCTCATTTTCACTTTGCCAATAAGAAAGGCTTGGAATTCAACCTGTTTTGGGGAAGAGGGACACATCAAGAAATAAGTCAAAGGTACAAAGAGATAGGCCAGAGATCCTAATCTAACTTCATGTGTGACGTTTTCAACAGATTCTCAAGAGGTTAATGATTAACAGTACTTAACCAAAATTTTTATAACTATCACATACATTCTCATTTTACTCATTTCCCCCTTAAAGAGGAAACACTAAAGCTACAGAGATAGCTGAGCCTATCACATGTGGGTCCTCTGATTTCCACCTATTGAAGTTCAACACTTACTTAAAAGCTCAGTTTTACATATATTCCTTGATCTTCTGTTAGTGTATTCATGCCACTTACAAAACATTTTGCATTATTTTACTATGTTTTAACACAGGTTACATGTAACTTCTATGTTTGTTTGATAACCATTCCCTCTCCTCAGGAGGTACATTTGTAAATGCCACTCTGCCAGTTATTTATTTTTTTTAAAGTATAGCATATCTCTTAGGGGAAGGGAGCAATGACAAACAAATGCAGAAGCTGTGTGTAATTTGTGTAATAATAATACAACATGTTGAAGTTTTCATTAAAGGTATTTTGTTTTCTCTATTGTTCATTACAAACACTATTTATCTTCAAATGTCTAAGTAAGGTTTAACATCTTAAGTGTTCAATAAACATTCGTAGATTTAGTGTTGACAAAATTGAAATAGTGTGCAGGAATAATGGGAAGCACATTTGGTAGTTATTAAGAAGCAAAGATTGGTACATAACTTGCTTTTCTCTGTGCTTTTTATAGCATTAAAAATAGTTTCCTGAATTTGAAAATACCTTTTGCAGTCATTTCATGATTCATATAACTGGTGTCATAGGAGTTAAACTGGTAAAGAATTATGGAAAATTTATGACCCAAGTTCCCAAAACCAAACTATATTTAGAAGGATAATTATCTAAAAAGTGTAATCTGTTCCAATGCTATTTTGGAGAAAAATATTACTGAATTTAAATATCTTTGATTTGTGACAGTGAGAATTCAGAATAAAATGTTCTGTCTTAAATTGCATACATTTTCTAAATTGTCTGATAGCTTAAGCAGGCAAAGTGGTTGCAAGATACATTGTTTTTCTTGAGACATTCCTCTAGCTCGTATAGCCCTGGTGTACAAGTTGCCTTACAGCGGTCACTTGTGGTTGCTGTGAGGCTGAACACTGCAAACAGAGAGTAGGGTGGAGCTCCCCAATTAAAATAAGCTTGGAAGGAGGAGTGGCATCCACTTCCATAATAGCTTGCCTCTGGAAACCCTATGAACCTGGAGAGTGGATGAAAGACACCCAAGCATTGAGGACTCTCCTTCGTAGGGTCTCTATGAGTCGCCTGCGACTCAAGGGCACTTAACAACAACAACAACATTATAATATCTAATTGTAAAGTAATGTAATTGTTATCGATTAAGTTCTAAGCCACTTGTAAAAAATAATACATTAATATTTGCATATTTATACCTTATAATTCTTATCTGCCAATAACATTTGAGAATAGCAGAGTAAGGTTAAAGAAGGAACAGCAACCATGCATGTATATATGAATGTTTAAACACTTAAATACTTTTTAAAATATACCATTTAAGTTGAATGCACAATGGTTGGACTATGAAAATTTTAAATATCCCTGAGTACCTGGACATACATTATCATCTTGCAATATTAAAATACTTGAAACCATTAAATGGATTGTTTGAGAAATTTACCATAAAAATTAATCAGAAGTAATAAAATATTGTTTTATTTGTTTATAAGTGACTGCACTGAACTTAAATGTGCACAAATAGTAGGTTTTCAATACATCATTATATGTTAGAGCCGAAGTCTCAGCTCATCAGCTTGTGACCAGAAGATCTGGTGCCCAACTACCACTACCATTCTGACCAGGCACACAATAGATGGCCCTAAACAGAATGGAAGAAAATTTTAGAACAAAACTCAAGTTGTTTGGAAGAAACTAAAAGAGATATTACTTGACTGAGAGAAAGTGGAAGAGCACCCCAACTATGACCTTGAGATATCCTTTAAATTTTGAAATCAAACCACTTCTGAAGGCACCTTTCAGCTAAATATCAGATGGTGAGTACTGTGCTCTTTTATACGGGGAGAAATCTCTATGAGACCAAATGGTCAAAACTCACTATAAAGCAAAGATTAGGGAGTCAGAAATTAAAGAGGCCTCAGTGAACTAAAATGGAACAACGTAATGGAAATGATGAAAATGCTAATAAAACATGGAAAATATAAACAATGTTGCCAAACAGTGAATCATTAAATGAGCTGCTAGTGAAATTATAAACGTTTACCAAAAACACAGTACAGTATTTTTAAACAGGCTATTAACTGTTTGAAAATCATCTGAATCTTTCAGAAGTCTTAAGTGCGTTTCTTGTTCAGCTATGTCTCAGATGTCAGTGAGCTACAAATAGAATTAGTCTTAAATGTGAACATCTTTACTTGAAATATTGTTAGGATATAAGTATCTCAATAATATTTCAAACTAAATAAGATCACTCATGTGGAATATATTTTGCTATGTGAGAGAAAAAAAAAAAGGCAAACTGACTAATGGCAAAACCTCCAGATGTCTTTCCTAGCTTCTGCTAGGATGTGGCATTGTTTGTAGTAGAACAAATCATTTAGTCAAACTAATGTCAATAGGGCATAGAAATATATGCTCTTACAAAGGAGGGCAATATATAACGGGGAATAATTATTGAATTTACCACAGTGCATTTAATGCATCTCACAGCAACCACAGCTTGTGAATTTTGAGTATGCATGAAAATAGAAATCAAGCAACTCTGATTTAGAAAATGTAGGGAGAAAAAAAATAGCTTTATTGGAATCACATCTTTATTTCCTTTACCTGAAATAAAAAACACATATATATTAAAATTCTGATTCAGAATCAGACACACACATTGTTATTAATAATCAGAAATCTCTGAAGACTCTAAGTTTTACTACTTTAATTGAATGTCAACTAAGTTAGCAATAATTTTCAGAATAATAAAATAGTACTTTTAAGAAATGTCATAAATGACAGCTGTTATCTGTGATGCCAGGCTCTGTGTTCTGCCCCTAATTTACAACACTAGTTGGAAAAATGTGAAAAATGTTCCTCTGTATAAGGGAATATATTTATTACCAAACAGGAGAAAAATCTGTTCTTGTCAAATTAAAAATAAAAAGATTTATTATATGTTATTATTCATTCTACACCCAGAAAAAGTATGAGATGTTACAAGCAACACAGCATAGTAGTCAATGATGATTTTCTTGTAATTTTTTACTTTAAGAAGTATCAATCAATCTTCCACATATTTACACAAAACAGTCAAATGCTCTGATATATGACTTCAACATGTTACATTGCATGAAAACTTAATGCTTAGAATATATAAATATAAAAAGGCTGGAATTGAATCTTATGTGGAAGAATAGTAGTGGAAATAATAAGAAGCTCAACATAGCATAATTTATAGTAATTGAGAATGAAAAAGTTAGTAGTGACTGAAATAAGTCTCAGAATTAACCAACTGGAATGAACTCATTAGACTAAAAACTTTAACAGAATCCTGTTAGTATATATTTCTCATTAGTCTTCTTTGGTCCCATAAAGAGAAAATCATGAAGTTTAATATAGGTTTGCCAAATATAGCTCCTCAAAATTAATTAGCCTACTAATCATCCAAAGAGAAATGACTAGGTGGATAGACTCTAACACTGAAAATATCATGAAGGAGCACTAGACCCATTCAATTCTATTCAACATGGCTATTAGTTTTACCTCATGTTACTAATATTAAACTCTTGAATGATACACTTTAAATAAATACTTTTCCTTTATTTTTATCCAAGGTAAGCCACATTCAAAGATCCCATCTTTAATGTCTCCACTGAATCCATTCAATGAAGGTGGCAAATTTATTTTCAAGGGAAAAAATTTCCCCCAAAACCAGATGTCAAATATTAAATAGGAATGTGATAATGAATGAGTTAAAGAATTTTAGTGAAGTTAAATGAAACTTACCCTTCTCTTACTAATGTTTGAACGTGTTCTGATGTTTTTACACAAATAATGTATACAGTTTTTACAAATAGCTTCCCTCCGCCTCTTTATGTACTAATTTCTTTTGAGTGTTGTATGAGTTTTATGTGTGTTTAGGAACTTGTGTTATACTCAGGAAATATGATGACAGAATTTCACAATGGAAGATCTCTAAAGTACAGCTGAGAAAACCAAGTGGGGAAAAAAGATGTTAAAACATTTGAGAAAATATGGGAAAACATGACCAAGGTTGACATATGATTGAATATCCATTCTTCATAACTTTCAATATTTGATGTAATTAGATACCATATTTTAAGTGATTTATAAAAAATTATGGAAGTAGGTAAGAGTGTCAGGGATTTCATATCTTATAGAAATCCTTAAATTTCCTGCTTGTTCTCCTAATTTTAATATATATGAACCAATGAACTAAAACATAATTCATATACAAGTCCACACAATTCACAATCACAGTCCTCTACTAACTCACTCAAGAAATGTTTATTTTGTTTCCATTTTGTTCAAGAATGTAGTTAAGGGCAGAAGTGTAAGACTGTGACATTCACATGGAGATATTAATTAGGTACTTTGGATTTTCTAGTATGTAGCTGAAAAGAAAGAAACAATACAAAGTAAGTTGCTTTTGTTTTAGGTGCCTTCCATATGTCAGCTCTGATTCATAATGACCCGATGCAAAACAGAAAAAAAAAATCTTGCCTGATTCTGCCCCATTTTCAGAGTATCTAATATGTTAATGCATTGTTGAGGTCACTGTGTCACCACTTTATTGATGATCTTCTGTTGTTGTTGTTGATCCCTGCTTTTCTAAGCATGATGCCCTCCTCCAATGACTGGCTCTTCCTGAAGCTTGAATTACGTGATCTGAATTGTCAGTATCCTGACTTCTAGTGAGAATTCTGGCTGCACTTTCTCCAAGGCAGGTTTGTCTGTCCTTTTGGCATTCCACAGGATATTCTGTACTCTATCAACACCACAATTCAAAGGTATTACTTATTCATTCTTTCTTACTAAGTGTCCAATTTTCACATGCATATGAATCCCAGTACTGTGAAAGAAGCAGAAGCAATGTGGGGGTGGCCGGGTCTGACTTCTGCCCATTGCCTAAAGGGGGACTCTCCCCATCAATAATATCCATAGCAGCAAACAGCTGCATGGTCAGATATGCTACTCCCCTTGCTCCTTTCTACCAACCACTGGTTCCAAGGGAAATAGATTGGAGAGTGGGGGGGGGGGGGACAAAGAATATCACTCAATGCAAATCTAGGTTTTGTTCAGCAATCCCAAACCAGATTAAGAAAGCACAATTCCGTACTGATTTCAGCATAATTCAAGATGACTCTGGTTTCCTCAACCATCCAGCAAACTTTATCTCAAAGCAGTTATAAGTCAACTTTTCCTTCAATCACCTGGCAAGCAAAACCTTAAACTGTGGTGTAAATGCAAGATAACTTGCCACAGTCCCTCCACAGCAGAACCACAGTCTTTTCACAACAGTGCCACGGTCTCCATTCTCTCACCCTACATCACAAGAATGCTTCAAAGTGTAGAAAGTTCTTTCTTAAATTGGTCCGACAGCTGCTGATGGTTTGCAAGATCATGTGTCCACAGTTAAGATAGCTGGAGACCATGTACCCAATGGGGGCTAACACAATGGTTAATAAAGCCAATTTTCAAGAGTTCTGACCCTCTAGTGTCCAATTTTCATATGCATATGAATTCCAGCTTCTTTAATTACTTGCTCAATATGCAGATTGAATGTTGTTGTTAGGTGCTATCAAGTTGTGTACGATTCACAGTGACCCTATAGAAAGCAAATCTGCATCTTGTCCTGTCCTGCACCATTCTTACAATATCTGACATATTTAAGCCCATTGCTATAATCACCATGTCAATCCAACTGTATTAGGGTATTATGATTGACTTCCAACCTGGGCTCTACTTCTAATATGGTATCTGTGTTCATCTATTGTTAATTGAGTTTTCAGAGGTCTTCTATTTAAGGAGATGATGGCCAATCCTACTTTCCAATCTATCTTAATCTGGGAGTTCTGCTAACACTTGTCCACTGTAGGTGACCCTCCTGGCATTTGACACACTGGAGGCACATCAGCATCATAGCACCCACAAATGCAGCACCCAAAGTACAACCAACTGACAGCCAAGTGGTATACTAATGCAGGCTGAATCGTTGTGATAACAAGAACGAACCCTGATGTATATTTTAAGCAGTGCAATCACTTCTTGCTCTGTTCAAGCAAGTATTTTTTGATCTCCATACAAGTTCTTCATGAGCACAATAATAATATTGTATAGTCACATCACTTTTCATAGTTCAATAAAATACAAGTACCTTTTGACTTTAAACAAATAAATACTTATAAATGAACAAATATTCTATGCTTTTAGCCAAGATCCATCTAACCCAAGCAATTTTATCCCTCATTCCAAGGCCTCTTCTAAATCCAGATTTCATTTCTGGCATTTTCCTTTTAATATGCTGCTCCAAATGTTTTAATAATCTCCAGAAAGATTTTATTTGAGTGTAATGATAATGATAGTTTCTACATTTCGTTGGAATACATTTTCTGGATTGAGCACACATATAGATCTCTCCAAAAGAACTAAAATGAATAGTCATCAATCAGTATACAGATGGGATTTCAAAAACTGAAATTAATTAGGTCACTTTGGAAAGTAGTAGAGATATATGTGAAGAGCATTCAAACTTAAATAAAAACAAATTTAGTGGTTGAGTATAAGATACAGAGGAAAAGCAAATGGAGCTAGTGAAAAATTAATCTAATGGTCACGTATGGTGGACAGAGTTTGATGGAGCTCCCCTATTAAAATAAGCTTAGAAGCAGAGTGGCATCTACTTCTGAAATAGCTTGCCTCTGGAAACTCTATGAATGTGGAGAAATGATGAAAGTTACATAAGCGTTCAGGTCTTTCGTTCAATAGGGTTGCTGTGAGTCATCTACACTCGACAGCACTTTACAACAACAACAACAATGATAATGTAATACTATAGAAAACAAGAAAATTGTCAGTTGTCTAGCATTATTGAACTAACTCCAGTGTGTCCATTGAATGTAGAATTCTGGAGGTTGTTAGTGCCTAAGACCATTTAGAGAGCCAGATGGGAGATTTTGACTAGTACACACAGAAAAACAATTAAAATGTCTTTTGCCATTTAAAAAAACACTGTTTTATTCATGTACATAAAAAACACTGTTTTATTCATGTACATTGTGTGTCATGGATTCCTTCATTCACACTATGTTTCATATAAGCATTTACTTTATAAAATATTAAATATAATTTTATAAAACACAATGTAATATAAACAATTGAATTGTGTTAGGTTATTTAAATACTGATTGATTTACAAAGTTTGAATACATTGTTTTTCACATTGTGTTTTATGAAATAAATCATTGATCTTTACCTACCCTTTCTCCATTTTTTTTGGTCTTGATTGGATCGAATTTTTTTTCATTCTCATTGTATTTCATGTGATCATTCCCATATATTGTGTCCATTCCAATATATTGTGTCTTATAAAGTTAATCACCATTGCCTCTGCACATTATTACTCTGTCTTCTTAGATCCCTATTGGATCTTTCCTAATTCCTTCACTCCCTCTTTTAACCCATCAAACTCTATAGCATGTGATTCCTACTCCCAGCAGCCCCCCGCCCCCTCCCTTTCCCCCTTTGGATGTCCATGCACATCTTACTAGTTATCCTCCTATTTTTCCCCAGCAATGATCTTATTTAGTGTTTATCTGAGTCAGTTTACTCATAGTAGTCTCTAACCTTTCTTACATAGTATTTTTCAAAATCACTGCTCCTGAACGCTGCATAGTATTCCATCATGTGAATGTATCACAATTTCTCAATGCAGTCATTTGTTGGTGATCATTTGGGTTGTCTCCATGTTCTTGCAATTGTTAATAAATCTGTTAGAAACATTGGTGTACAAATCTCAATTCATGTCTCATCTCTATTTTCCTCAGGCTAAATGATAGCTATGAGTCGCAAGCGACTTGACGACACACAACAACAACATTCCTATCAGTCATAGAACTGGATCATATGGATTGTCTATGCTCAACTCTTTGAGGAAATGCCAAACTGCCTTCCTGAGTGTTTGTATTGTTTTGCCATCCCACCAATAGGGTCTGAGAGAACAGAGATCTGATAAGGATGTCCACTTTCACTACTCCTATTCAATAATTTATTGGAATTCCTTGCTATGGCAATAAGACAAGAAAAGGAAATAAGTTGCATCCAGATTGGCAAAGAGGTGGTAAAACTCTCGCTATAGGTAATTTGCTAATGTGTCAGGGAGTCTGCTATTAATTACATGATATTCAGAAATTTTGTTATTTCTGTAATCACAGTTTTAATTCCGACATATGTTAAATGAGAAGAAACCTCTGATTGAAGGGTAGTAGTAACACATTAGCAATAGTTATTTTTTCCCACAAACAGTATTTCAGCCCCATGGATTTGGCAACATCAGGATGAATGATGAAGAGATTGAGGTTGTACACAGCTTTAGTTTGCTTGGCTCCATAGTCAACAGTCTTGGCACCAGCAGCCAGGAAATTAAAAGGTGCATTGCCATGGGAAAGTCGGCTGTTAGGGACCCTCCAAAGTGCTGAGGAGCAATGGTGTCTCTCTGGAGACTAAGGTGCGTCTGATACAGGCCATGGTCTTTGCAATCACTTGTTATGCATCAGAGAGTTGGACAATGACCAAGGAGGATAGAAGGAGAATTGATGCCTTTGAGCTGTGGTGCTGGAGAAGAGTATTGAGAATACCATGGACTGCTAGGAAAACAAACAGATTTGTCCTGGAAAGGGTTAAACTGGGTGGCTCCTGGGAGGCAAGGATTCTGAGGTTCCATCTAACATACTTTGGACACGTTGTGAGGAGAGGACCGGTCCTTGGAGAGGGACATCATGCTTGGGAGGTTGGAGGGACAGCACAGGAGAGGAAGGCCCTCTATGAGGTGGATTGATTCAGTGACTGGGATAGTTGGGATGGGAGTGTCAGAGACAGTGTGATTGGCACAGGACAGAGCAGAGTTTAGGGCTGTTGTACATAGGGTCGCTATAAGTCGCAGGTGACTCGATAGCACATAACAACAACAACAACATATAAATAAGAAAAAAACTGTCTTTTTATATGGTTTAAGATAGTTTAGGGCGCTCTGGTGGCCTAGAGGGTAAGGTGTTGTGCTAGGAACCCAAAGACAAATGATTCAAATCCTTTACCTGCTCATTAGGAAAAGGATGAACAATCTACTTCCCCGCAATATACAGTCTCTATAAATTTGGTAAACTGAGCCACTTCTGACTTGAGGGCACATAAAAACAACAGAGATATGCCACAATAATTGGCTTAATATAAGCCGTGAATTGTAACATGCTCTCTAAAAACAAAAGGAGACTAAATGAGACATAGCCTTTAATGCAGTAATGTTCAGGATTATAATAAAGACAAAGTTAATATTTTATGCCTTATTAAATCTGCATTTTTTATCAAAATTTCTTAATGTTTTAAATTTCTGAGTTTATATAAAACAGTTTAAATGTACCCATAAACCCCATACATTCAAAAGAAATGTATTTAAAACAAATAAATTCCTGAGGTAAGCTTTATGGAATAGCCAAACCCGTCCCTGCCCCAGCACACATTATTTATTCAAGTCAGAGATCCCAAGACAACTCAAAAAGAAGATTCAAGGTTCATGCAATAGTTATAATTCCTTATGAACAACAGTGACCTCATGTGGCTATTATTTATGCCTGAAACTATCAAGCAAAGAACAATGATGACAACAACAAATGTTTGTGCTGTTCCATCAGGCTTCGGTTAAAGTGAACCATTGGGTTTGCTTACACTATCTGGGATCATAAAATAAAACTATCTCCTTTAAGAATAAGAATGGATTCACTATTTTTGTATGCTTGGGGGGTTTTGTTGTTGTTCAACTATTAGTATCAAGAACCAGCAAAAGGCAAAGTTCTAAAGTTTCAAAACTGATGAAATGTTGGTAACCAGAACTACGCGTGAGACTTACATTAAAAACATAGTTATGAACCAGATTCTAGAACACTGATTGATGTCCCTCAGCCTTTGTTTCTCTTTTTTTATACATTGGATAGGGAGCTCTGGTGGCCAAGTTCATCGGGAATTGCACTGCTAACTTAAAGTCTTTGCATCTCTGGCAGTGAGAGTCCACCAGCTGAGCTAAAGGAGAAAGATGAATAATTTCCTCTCGTGAAAAAAAAAACACACTCAGAAATCTGCTAAAAGATCAGCTATGGGTCAGTTCTGAATTTTTAGGGCAATGAGTTTGAATTTTGAGATATATTAGCATTTAGTAGAAAGGAAGGTGGGAAAGCTCCAAATAGCAGCTTTCGTTGCTACTGGTCTTCCACATTGGCTAGCTGCTTAATAAATGGACTTGCCTTTTCCTCAAAGAAATACAGAGTTTTTTTATTTGTAATTGAAGGCTCCAGTGATTTCAATCTTTGTTTGGAAATAATGTGTTTTAAAGCTATCTCTGGTGGCATGATCTATAGAGAGTTACGTTACTAACACACAGGGTTTTCCTGTCTGTTAGTTTGACACCACCACCAGCTTCAAGGACAACAGACAGTATTCTCTCATGCTATTTAAAGCCTCAGAAAGCCAAGAAAGGGTTAACTATAAGTTGATTCTGACTTGACAGATTCTGACTTGACTTGGTTTTTCTTTTAAAAAAATATATTTTCTCACTCGAGTAGCAGTGGCAGAGTTTAACAGAACAGCAAGTAATTTCCAAATGGCAATCTTTTTAACCTTCATGTTGACTTGTACTATACCTTCAAGGACCAAAAGCTGATTTTTTCCTTTGGGGTCCAGACTGTGTAGCATGTCTAAGCCATTTCTAAAGGGGTTTTGTCTCTATAGATAGTGATAATACAAATAGTGGCAAAATAGGTCTTGAGAAAAAGCATTATGTAAACTTTATCAGGGCCTTCAAGAAGCTGACATATCTGAGCAATAATACATCTAAACAGACCCAAGATGGTTAAATTAGTTATACTCTATAGAGAACCAGTTTGGTTTCAGCAGCTGTATCTTTTTATGGGTTAAGACTTTACATTTCTGCATACACATGTTTATTGTGGCTTTGTTCACAGTAGCAAGGAGTTGGAAACAACCTAAGTGCCTATCAACAAACGAATTGATAGAGAAGCAGTGGTATGTTCACACAGTGGAATACTATGCTGCATTGAAAAACAAGGAACTCACGCAATATTATTCAAAATGGGTGACCGTGGAGGACATTATGCTGAGTGACGTATCTCAGTCACAAAAGGACAAATACTGCATGGTGACACTGTTGTAAAACAGGACTGATATCAAGGTTGGGGAGAGACTGAGAAAGATGGGTTCAATAATGTAGACTGCATTGAAACAGATGAGGGATAAAACTGTTTAAGAGGGCTATTTAATTAGGTATTTTTGTCATGACAGGAGTCCAGAGTGAAGTCTGCATAGTGGAGTGGACCTGGGGGAGAAATGTACAGTTTTGGGTTTTTTTCAGTTTTTTAAAAAAGTTTATTATTAATGTCAATGAAAATTTACAGAGACTTTGGATTTTCATTCATTCATAGTTGAGCTTTTCTCCCCTCCCAACCCTCCCTCCTAGTACACTACACTCTTGGAAAAGTAAAAGAAAAATTCTTTCACTGTTTTACAATCCCTCCAGCATCATTTCTGTCACAAAGTCCATGATATACTACTACTGATCCTTCTTCTCTCTTTCCAACTTTTGTATTCCAGTCACCCATTATTATTAATGCATCTTCGTTGCATGTTTGATCAATTTCTGACTGTAAAAGTTGGTATAAATCTTCTAATTCCTCCTCTTTGGCTCTGGTTGTTGATGCATATATTTGAATGATAAGGGTAGGAATAGGTTTTCTTTGCATGTGTAAATATATTATCCTGTCACTCTCTACATTGTATTTCAGGGATGGATCTAGAATGGTCTTTTTTACTTTAAATGTGACCTTGTTTTTCCTCACTTTTAAATTTCTGGCATAGTAGATCATATGATTATCTGATTCAAAATTACACTCTATCTCATTTTGCCAATACCTAGAATGTAGAACAGATCATTTGGGAGGCTGGCCTTTATGAGAAGGAATGTGGCATCAATATTGGAGGAAGACTCATCAGTAATCTAAGTTGTGCAAGTAACACAACTTTGCTTGCTGAAACTGAGGCAGAGCTGAAGCACTTGCTGCAGAATATCAAGGATCGCAGGCTTCAATATGGATTGAAGCTTAATATCAAGAAAACAAAGATTCTCACCACTGGTCCAATTAGCAGCACCATGATAGAAGGATAAGAGATTGAGGTTGTTAATAGTTACAGCTTGCTTGGTTCCACAATCAACACTCTTGGCACCAGCAGTCAGGAAATCAAAAGATAAATTGCGTTAGGTAAATCTGCTGTTAGGGACATTTTCAGTGTAATAAGAAGCAACAAAGTCAGTCTAGAGATTAAGGAGTGCCTTAATGGTCTTCACAATTATTTGCTTTATATCAGGGAGATCGATAATGACTAAGGATGATAGAAAAATAATTGATGCCTTTGAGTTGTGATGCTTGAGAAGAGTCTTCAACATACCATGGACCACCAAAAAAACAGCTAAGTCTGTCTTGGAGAGGGTGAAACAAAATTTCTCCAGGGAGGCTAGGGTTTTGAAGCTCCATCTCATAGACTCCGGATGCACAACCAGGAGAGACCAATCCTTGGAGAAGGACATCATGGTCAGAGTGATGATAGCACAGTAGAGGAAGACCCTGGATGAAGTGGATTGATATAGTAACTAGGGCAATGGGGTTAGGTGTGTGTTGGAGTCAGTGAGATGGGCTCAGAACAGGGCAGGCTTCAGAGCTATTGTACATAGGGTTGCTATGAGTCACAGGCAAGTTGATGGCACTTAACAACAGTAGTATGTCAATATTTATGTGTTCCATTTCTTTCTTAACACTGTCCAATTTTTCTACATTCATACTTCTCACATTCCATCTTTCAATTAATAGTTTCTACATAACATTGCCAGAAATATTCAAGAAGCAACTTGCTTTGTTCTCAAGAAGAGTAGATTAATAAACATTCACATAAAGGACTAAGAAACTTGTCTATGCAGAGCTCATTTTGTAATGAAAAAAGAAATTACAATAAGGGGCAATCTCATTCTCTGACTTTCTGAATCTTTGTTGAATTAAAGGAAATCTTCTTGACAATTGTTACTGGATTTTTATATCAATAAAAATGTTCCTAGTTAGACTGCTGACTGCAGAATAAATGATTGATTACTCATGTGTAAGCTCAAATTGAAGCTCAAGAAAATGACAAGTTCAAAATAACCGAAATATTACCTTGAGGCTATGTCACTTGAATTAAATAACATCTCAAGAAAAGGTTTAAGACATTGAATATTAAAAATTGAAGTGTTGTAGGATGATATCAATGATATTATCCATGAAAAAAAGCAAAAGATTATTACCAAGACAAGGGAGGAAAACAAGAAGCAAAATGGATGTCAGAGGAGACACTGAAAATTACATTAAAATGTCAGGAAGCTAAAATACATGGAAGAAATACCAAAGTAAAAGAAATGAAAGAAGATCTCAAAGGCAGTTCAAGAAGAAAAATCCCAGTATTACAGCAAAATGTACAAAGAGCTAGAGTTAGAAAATAAAAAGAGAAGTTGTTTGACATTTCTCAAGCTGAAACAAGAAACAAATTATAGCCTTGAGTTGCCACAATTAAGGAAGTTCTGAGAAAAATACTGAATGATACAAGAGGCATCAAATGAAGATAAAGGAGAGAGAAAAATAAAATGGAGGGAATACACAAGAGCCACTGAATCAAAAAGAATTTGTTATCCGAACTATTTCAGGGAGTAGCATATTATTAAGAACGAGTGGTAATGGAGGAAGAATTTCTCGTTGCACTGTAGGCACTGGCAAAAAATAAGGCCCTAAGAATTGATGGGAACTGATGTATTTCAACAAATAAATGCAGCCCTGGATAGTCTCATCAGTCTATTCTAAGAAGTATGGAGGGCAGTTAACCAGCCAAGTAACTGGAAGAGATTCATATTTGTACCCTTCCTCAAATAGATGATCCAACAGAATGTGGAAATAATCAAACAATAACATATATATTACATACAAGTAAAAATATTACTAAAGATTATACAAAACAGCATAAACAGTATGTTTACAGAGAACTGCCAGAAATTCAAGCTGGATTTAGAGTTTGTGATACCGGAGATATCATTGCTGATGTATGATGAATCTTGTTTTAAAGCAGAGACTATCAGAAGGACCATAAGAAATCATCACTAATATTGAGAAGAAATTATGGCTAACTTTGAGAAGAATGAGAATTCCAGAACAATAAACAGTGCTCATGTGAAACCTACTACGAAACAAAGTTGGTGCCCAGCAGGACAAAGGAAGCTGTATGGTTTAAAATTGAGAAAAGCTTGTGTTAGGGATGTATTTTTTCTCCATACCTATTTCATCTGCTGTCAAGGACCTCTCACAGGTGCTCAGGAGGAGTAGTGTAAGTCTAAAGCTGGTTCTTTTTAATTACTTCCTATGTATCTGAAAATCAGATAGAAGAACGAATACCTTTGAGTTACGACGTTGGAGAAGAGTATTGGATATCCTATGTACCACCAAAAAGCCAAATATGTCTTTGAGAAAGTGCAGTCAGTGTAATCCTTAAAGGCATGAATGGTGAAACTTCATCTTATATGCATTAAGTTGTTAGGAAGGGCCGGTACTTGGAAAAAGACATTATCCGTGGAAATTTCAGAGAAAGAGAAGTCCTTTAACAAGATGGCTGTCCACAGTGACTGTGACATTGGGGGAGGAGGTGGATAGAGTAGATGTTCAGGTATTTTGTTCACAGGGTTGGTCTGAGTCGACAGCTCAATGGCACCTAACAACAACAACAACAGAGCTCTGTTGGCTTGGTGTTGGCTTGGTGGATAAAAAGGAATGCGACCAAGCCAAAACTGGGTGATTCTAATCAGCAGCGCTCAGGCCTGGCTTTAATTGGTGTTGGTCAAATATTCTTCTGAGTGGTATAGCACTGGTTTGTCTGTTTGCTGTACAAACGTAACTTATGGTTGCTGTGATGCAAACATTGTGACACTGATGTCTCAAATGTGATAAAGGTTACCCATGGTAGACAGTGTTTGGTGGAGCTCCCAGATTAAAATAAGTTTAGAAGCAGGAGTGAATTCCACTTCTGAAATTGTTTGCCTTTGGAAACAATGAACGTGGAGAAATGAAAGTTATGCAAGTGTTCAGGTCTTTCTTTCATAGGGTCTCTATGAGTTGTCTACAGCTCGATGGCACTTAACAACAACAATATAGCAGAGATGATGAGGATGGTTCAAGAGAGGACAAGGTTCAGACGCATTGGTCATAGGATCACCATGAATCACAGTCCACCCAGCATGAACCTAACAACAATAACAGCACCAATAATGTTGCTAATGGGAACTCTGGTGGGTAAGAGGTAAGGAATTGTGCTTCTAACCTAAAAGTCCATAGTTCCAATCCATCAGCTGCGCTTGTGGAAGAAAGACGGGCAATCACCTCCTGTGCAATTTACTGCCTCTGATAGCCCAATGGAAAGTTAGCTATGAATAAGTTCTGACTTGATGGTCCATAGCAACAGTCTTACTAGTTTCTACTGAAACATTCTACTATGAAAAATTCATCACTTTTGAGTCAGACCAATTCATATGAGTTTCAAAGGCTGTAAACCACATGGGAGGAGATTGTCCATCTTTTCTACTGGCCTATTCGAACTGCCAGGGACACAGAGATGGCACCAGTGGGTTCACAGTGCAACTTCCCACAGCCTATGCCAACGGTTAAGGCTTATTCCTTCCATAGAGCTTTTTTCTAAAATCCATTAAATTACAGTGATTATTTTACAAAGTAACCATTAGTAAGGTCTTTGGTACAGCAGCTCTGGTGGCATCGTCCAAAGGAAGTTGTGCTGCTAACCCGAACGTGCCATCTCTGTCTCTCTGGCAGTTTTTTCTGCCAGTTTGAATCTACCAGTGGTTTGTGGGAGAAAGATGGACAGTCTCCTCCAGCGTGATTTACAGGCTCCATCAACCTGCTGGAGGGTCATCAAGCTACAGTTGAGCTTGTCATGATCTCTGGACTGGGACAAACGCTGCTTTGATTGCTATTGTTTTCTTGGCTTTACTGTAGCTGCTCAGTAAAATCCATTTCTTTACTACTGTTACTATTGTGCTATTTTGCCTCTAAGGTAATTCACAGAGATTCTTCTGAGACTTCTTTCTGTGTGTGCATTTTCTAATTTACTCTCATTCTAAAACGCTAACTATATAAAACATATTAGCACAATATAAGTAAAGAGAAACCAAAACCAAAAACTTTGTTTATTCTGAATACCCTATAGGAAGTTGTAAAAAAGAGTCATGCATAACAATAGAATGTAAATTTAGGTAATGATTTGAATCTTCTTCAATTGTAGCCTCAGCTTTGAAAACAACAGATTTCCTCAGAAATTCACTGCAGTTCAAACATAAAATTCTTGTTACACCGTGGCTAATTGACATTGCACAAGCATATGTAATGAGTTTTTCAATAAAGAAATAAGTACCTTTTGTGTCTAGGGAGAAAAAAGGCCAATACAGAAGAGAATATTTTAGTTAAGAGTCAAGATAGGGATTTAGATAGTTTTTAGAAAACATCTTTTTGTTTATATTTCCATTTATATCACTGATCCATAAAATTTCCAATTAAAAAGTGGCATTACTTTGTGACAGAGGTATTTGGGGGGGTGTGGAAGGGTGAGGGGTGGCTAATAAAACCCTAAAGTTTAATTAATATGACAAAATATACCATGAGAATTTATATAGATTCATTCTTTTTAAAGACAATTTGAGGATACAGGGAAAATAATAACTAATATATTATGTAGATATAAATTCAAAACATCTGCTTTGTTCAGCGGTCAATCTTTTGCTGAAAAATCAGCTGCAAGTACTTCTTTAATGTGCTAACAAGCAAAGAAAGCTTTTAAGACTAAGGTGCACCTGAACCAAGCCATGACATTTTCAATTGCTTCAGAACAGAGCAGGGAAACACTGCATGGTTCAAAATTGGGAAGGGCGTACGCCAGGGATGTGTCCTGTATCCGTACCTTTTCAACCTGTATGCAGAACAGATCATCCAGGAGGCTGGGCTCTATGAGGAGAAATGTAGCATCAGGATTGGAGAAAGACCCATCAACAATCTGTGTTAGGCAGATGACACAACCCTGCTGGCTGAAACTGAGGAGGACCTGAAGCGCTTGTTGTGGAAGGTCAGGGACTGCAGTCTTCACTATGGATTGAGGCTTGATATCAAGAAAACAAAGATTCTCACCACTTGGCCGATTGGAAGCATCATAATGGATGGTGAAGTGATTGAGATTGTTCACAGTTTTATTTCGCTTGGCTCCACAGTCAACATTCTAGACACCAGCAGCTAGGAAATTAGAAGATGTATCATTATGGGAAAGTCTGCAGTTAGAGACCTCTCTAAAGTACTGAAGAGCAATGATGTGTTAGTCTGGAGACTAAGTTGTGCCTGATAAATGCCATGCTATGTTTCAGAGAGCTGGACAATGACCAGGGATGATAGAAGGAGAATTGATGCCTTTGAGCCGTGGTGTTAGAGAAGAGCATTGAATATTCTTAGGACTTCTAAGTAAACGAACAGGTTTTTCCTGAAGAGGGTTAAGTCAGGCTGCTCCTTGGAGGCAAGGATTCTGAAGCTTCGTCTGGCATACTTTGGACATGTTGCAAGTAGGGACCAGTCTTTGGAGATGGTACAGGGACAGCGCAGGAGAGGAAGACCCTCAGTGAGATGGATTGATTCAGTGACTGGGGTAGTAGGGGTAGGTGTGTCAGAGACAGTGAGACTGGCACAGGATAGGGCAGTGTTTAGGGCTGTGGTACATGGGGTTGTTATGAGTCCCAGGTGACTTGATTGCACATAACAACAACAACAACAACAACAACAACATATGCATCTGAAAGTTGGTCAATGAATACAGATGACTAATGAAGAATATATGGCTTTGACCTGTGGTGTTGGCAAAGAGTGATGAATATCCCATAGATTGCCAAAAGAATAAACAAATCCAGGTAGGAAGTACAGCAAGGATGCTCCATAAAGACCAGCATGAGGCCTCTTTGTCTCACATACTTTGGGCCCATTCATTCCTCATAATCAGGAGGGACGAGTTCTTGCAAAAAAGACAACATGCTGGGAGAGATAGAAGGTCTGTAAAAGAGAGGAAGACCCTCAATGATATGGATTGACACAGAGATTATAACAATGGCTTGTGAGTGTTAGAAAGGCTGAGGATGGTGCAGGAAACGTCAGGGTTCTGATTTGTGGAAGCCATGACAATCTCCTCTCACGTGATTAATTGCCTCTGAAAACCCACTGGAGGGTCGGCTATTGGTCAGTTTTAACTCAATAGTACACAAAAACAACAGAGCTGAGAAACTGTGTTGCAATCCTGAAGGCATGGGGTTCGAATCCACCAGCTGCTGCATGGGAGAATGATGGGCAATCTCCTCTAGTGCAATTAAACTGTCTCTGGAAATGGACTGGAGGGACAGCTGTGGGCCGGTTCTGACTCAACAGTACCAATAATAGTATAAAGGGTCATAGGATATGTAGTCTTGATGACACTAACAAGAACAGTAAGTGCACATTAAATATCCTTTTCTATATTGTCAAATCATAACCAACTCATAACTCACTCTCTAGTGGCTTTTCAGAGGCACTAACTCTCACAGAAGGAGATTACACGTCTTTCTCTCAGAGAAGCTGATGCATTTGAGTCTCGTGCTTTTAGTTTGGTAGCTCAGCTTCTTATTACCAAACCACTAGAGCTCATGAAAAAGATTTTTTTCCCAAAACAGAAAGCATAAGCGATATACAAGGACTAGCTTTACTTTTTTTTTTTACATCTCTTTAATATCTTATTTAACAGAAGACAGTTGGATATTCCGATTTTCACATTCACTCTGAGGCCATATTCTGTTTTGGTTAAAGCACATGAGGATGACCTCACTGTACACATGTGTGTGGTTGGAAAGGAGGACCTCTTAGAGCCCGAGTTCTCAGGGAACCTACAGGATTATTCTCACCACACATAAAGAACTTCTCCTAGCTTCTATGTCAAGAATTTTCCTCCAAAGAAGAGTTGTGAATTTCCTAATAGATAACCTTTGGATAAAGTAATGTGCTAGTCTTCATCCCAAGCATTTTATAGGTTAGGAACCCATCCTATAAATGGCCCATGATTGTCCAGTGCAACCTCTGACTGGCTGGGTCAATCTGCTTAACTCTAAGGTAATGTAAGTTCATTTTGCAAAACCTTAAAGACATTTTTATGATAAGCATTTATCAGAAGAAGTGAAAATGTTTATCTCCATCTGCCTGACTGCTGTGTCTGTATTTGAGCTGGTTCTGAACAGAGGAAAAGACAAGAATGTTATTTACTGACCCCTTAAACATCAGCACCTGGAAAGCCATATGCTGGTCTGTCCAAAGCCATATTGCCTTGAAAATAGGATGTCAGCATGCAAGGCAGTAAATTTTAAGTTCTTCTCATTGAGATGTTAAATAACATTATAATTTTAAGTAATGTGTATAAATTATGTGTAGCAATTAACTAAAATAGAAGTAAATTAAACTGGAAGAAATAAGCTAGAAAGAATTCATCTCCCTAAGCAGGCGATTTGAAAAGTTTAGATTTTTAAACTACAGATAATGGTGAATGGAATATCTGTTACTTAATATATATCATTTTCTCATGGAAAAGTAAGTACCTAGCACTGTCTCTGGAAACCCACTGGAGGATCAGGTATGGGTTCTCTCTGAATCAATGGTACACCACCACAACAACAGATAGAGAATAAGCTTACCACATGTCTTAGTGGATAGAAAATTCCTGCTAATTCAAAGAGAAGAGATTCAAATCTACCAGCTGCTACTTTGGACAACTATAGGTAATTTTCCTCCATATAATTAACAGCCTCTAGAGACCCACTGAGTTGGTTCTTACTTACCAGCAATAAGTCAAGTTGTTGTTTTGTTTCTGTTACATGCCAAATAGTATCCTAGTGAAATGTTTACTAAATGAAAACAAGCCATTTCAAATACTTTTTAAAGTGTGGAGGCAAAAGTCTTAGCATATTGAAATTGTAAAATATGCCAAATATAGTGATAATGGGGGGAGGGGGGAACACCAACCAGTTTTCTAATTGTCATAAAGTTCATTTTTTAATGGAGATTCCCATATGTGCCAGAACAGAACAGTACTCTTCAGGGTTTCTATTGGCTGGGTTTTATTAGGGTATTAGGAAAATCCCAGACCTGGCTCTTTAGGTGGCCTTAAACAAAAAAAGGTTACTTCACAAAATGAATGTCTTTTAACATAACTTTCTCTTTTTTCCTCAACCTGTCTTTGGCACACTTTACCTCATTGTCATAATCAGTCTCAAACCATCTCATCCAGGGTCTTCTTCTTCTGCTCTGATGCTCTACCCTTCGAACAATGATGTCTTCTTCCAAAAAAATCCCTCCTGGCAACATGCCCAAAGTATGTGAGACGGAGCTTCATAATCCAGGTGGTGGATGAATCTCCCTCCTATCTTGATGCCACATTCTTCTCCATAGAGTCCAGATTTCTGAATAATTTTTTCAGCATAAAGATTGAGAGAGAAAATAACCTTCATGCACACACCTTTTCTGATTTTAAGCCATGTAGTGTTTTCTTGGTTGGCTCCTAATAAACACTCTTGGCAACAACAGTCAAGAAATCAAAAGAGAAATTGCTCTGGGGAAAGCTACAAAGCATGCTGAGAAGCAATGATATCACTATGGAGATGAAGGTATGTCTGATTCAGGGTGTGATCTTCACAATTACTTGCAACCCATAGGAGAGTTGGAAAATGGCCAAAGATGACAGAAGAAGAATTGAAGCCTTTGAGTTGTGGTGCTGGAGTAGAGTATTGAACATATCGTGGACCACCAAGAGAGCAAACAGGTTTATTCTGGAATAGGGTGAAATTAGGCAAGGATTTTGAAGCTCCATCTCACATGCTGTGGGCACACAACCAGGAGGGCCTAATATCTAGAAAAGAACATCAATGCTTGGAAGGGTGGAGGGACAGTATATAAGAGGAAGAGGGGTAATCATTGGGGTAATGGGGTTAGGGTGTGTTGGAGAGGATGAGACTGGCTCATGATAGAGCACAGTTCAAAGCTATTGTACACAGGGTTGCTATATGTCAGGTGACTCAATGGCACATAACAACAATAACAGTGTTTTCTTGCTCTGTTCAGACAACAGCCTCTTGTTCTAGGTATAGGTTTCTTATGAGCACAGTAATGTGTTCTAGGATTTACGTTCTTGTATGTTAATACTAATTTGTTATGATCTGAATGGTTATATCACTTTGCATAGTCAATGAAGCATAACTAGACTTTCTTTTAGAATTCTCTGCTTTCATCCAGATTCCATCTCACATTAGCAATGATATCCCTGGTGCTATGGCCTCTTCTAAACCCAGCCTGAACTTCTGGCAGTTCTCAGTTAATGTACTTTTCTAGCTGTTTTGGGATGATCATCAGGAATGTTTTGTTTGCATGTGATAATAATCAGATTGTTTGATAATTTCCACATTCTTTTCGATCATTTTTCTTGGGAATGGGAACAAATATTGATCTCTTCCAGTCAGCCAGCCACTCAGTCACGTAGCTATCTTCCAAATTTCCTGACACAAATTAGTGAAGCTTCTATTGCATCTGTTATCTGTAACATGTAAATTTCATCAATTTCTGCTGCTTTATTTTTTGCCAATGCCTTGCATAAAGCTTGAACTTCGACTCTTATCACCATCAATTCATCAAAATTATCCAACATTTTAAAATCTTGCAATATTGGCCAATTTTTTTTGGTATAGTGACTCTGTGGACTCCTTCCATCTTCTTGTAATGCTTCCTGGATCATTCAAGATCTTGCTTATACCATCTCTAACATCAAGGCTTCGAATAACTAAGTTTTGTATGCTCATGCACTCATTTTCTATCTATCTATCTATCTATCTATCTATCTATCTATCTATCTATTTATCTATCTATCTATCTAGAAGACAAAGATTCTCACCACTAGGCCAATTGGCAGCACCATGATAGATGGATAAGAGATTGAGGCTGTCAACAATTTCAGCTTGCTGAGCTCCATAATCTGTACTATTAACACCAACAGTCAGAAAATCAAAAGCATCATTGAATTGGAAAAATCTGTCAGAAATCTCTCCAGAGTGCTGAAAAGCTATCATGTCAGTCTAGAGACTAAGGTGCACCTAATCCAGAACATGGTCTTGTCAATTACCTGTTATGCTTCAAAAAGCCGGACAATGATGAAGGATGACAGTAAAAGAATCAATGCCTTCGAGTTGTGGTGCTGGAGAAAAAGTCTTGAACATACCATGGACTGCCAAGAAAACAAATAGGTCTGTCTTGGACAGAGTGAAACCAAGTTTCTAATTGGAGGCTAGGATTTTTAAGCTTTATCTCACATTCTTCAATAATGTGACCATAAGAGACTGGTCTTTGGAGAAGGACGTCATGTTCAGAAAGTTGGAGGGACAGTGCAGGAGAGAAAGATAGCAGATGGCTATAAATTTTTTTATGTGCATGCTCAAATAGACACAAAATAAAATGTTAAAAAGTTAACAAGAACCAAAACATAGTCTATCTCACCTGATTTTAAGAATCATCCTAAGAACAGGTTTGAGGCATTGAATGCCAATGATCCACAACCAGGAAAATTGTGGGATGACATCACGGATATTATCCATAAAAAGTAGAAAAGGTCACTGCAAAGAGAAGAAAGAAAAAAATGCAAAATGGATGTCAGAAGAGACAAAAAATTTCACTAGAGTATCAAAAGCCAAAACAAAGGGAAGAGAAGCTGAAATAAAAGAGCTGAACAGAAGATTTCAAACAGCAGTGAAAAGAAGAAAGCAAAATATTATAGCAAAATATGTAGAGAAAAGTCAGAATAAAAAGGGAAGAACTTACTTAAACTCTCTCAAGCTTAAATAACTGAAAAAATAAATTCAAGTTCAATGTCAAATGCTTAGAGATGCTATGGGCAAAATGTTACAATTGCCAATGTTGTTGTTAGGTGTCATTGAGTCAAGTATGACTCAGTGACCCTGTTAACAACAGATCTTAATCCTCTCCTATCCTGTGCCATCTTCATTATTCTGATACATTTGACCCCAGTACTACAATTACTGTATCAAATCCGCCTTGTATGGGTCTTCCTCTCTTTTTCTGACCCTTTACCTTTCTAAGCATGATGTTCATTTCCAAAAAACAGCCTCTCCTAGCAACATGTCCAAAATATGAGAGATGAAGCTTCATCATCCTTACTTCCAAGGAGTATTCTGGTAGCACCTTTTCCAAGACATGTTTGTTTGTTCTTTTGGAAGTCTATTGGATAGGCAGTACACTTCTTCAATACCATAACTCAAAGGCATCAATTCTTCTTATGTCCTATTTATCCTTTCCAACTCTCAGATGCATAGCAAGTAATGGAAAAGACCATGGCCTGAATTATCAGGCCCACCTCAGTCTTTAAAGTAACATCATTGATCTTCAGTATTTTTGAGAGGTCCCTGACAGTAGACTTGCCCAAAACAAGGTGGAGAGAATGAACAGAATCACTATACCCCAAAAAATTGGTCAACACTGAAAAAATTCAGCAAGTACCATATGAACAAGAGCCAGTTGTAGCAAAGGTGTGAAAAAAATTAAGCTTGTTAAAGAAATTGGCAAAAAGTAGTCCCAGGAATAGAACAGCATGTTTTAGCTAACAGATGCAACCCTAGACGTGCTCACCAGTCTATGCCAGATAATTTGGGGAAAGAAATCCATGTTTGTTCCCATTACCAAAGGGTGCTCCAGACAATGTGGAAATTATTGAACTATTTCATTAATATTACACACAAGAAAAATAATAAAAAAATAGTTGGAACACAACTTTAACAGAGAATTGGCAGAAGTTCAAAATGAGTTTAGAGGAGACTGTGGTAGAAGCTACGTCATAGCGATGTAAGATAGATTCTGGCTTATTGAAGAGAATATCAGAAGAATGCCTGTATGTATTTTATGGCTATGCAAAATCACTTGACTGTGTGGGTCACAACAAACTATGGCTAATATTAGGAAGAATGAGAATCCTCAAAACACTTAATTGTGTGCATACAAAATCTATACCAAGCAAGAAGATGTTCTGGATGGAACTTTTCAGTTATTGGCGTGTTAACCTACTGAACCACCAAAAGACTTTTTTTTAAGAAAAAAAAAAAGCATATGTACACTTACTGTCTTTCGATACAATAAAGAAGTAATAAAGCATTTGTCTCTATTCTGAAATACAATTTTATTGTCATGACTCATAATTAATACTAAAATGACATTGATTTATAGTTTTCTCTTCAACCTTTTGAAAAATATAACTTATACAAGATATAAAAAATACAAAGAGTCACTGTACCAAAAAGAACTGGCCAACTGTCCATTGCCTGTGTGGAGACAGGACTGATGTATCCTTGGGGTTGTAGGTATCTCCATCTGGTGGTTCTTGCTTCTGCACTGTGAGGACTATCCCAGATGCCAAGAAGGACAGAGACTGGGTGTGCAGAACTTTATGCATAGGGAAGCATTTTCTTGGCTCCCTGTGACACAGGGCTGGCCCCTGAGCCTCTGTATACTGTTGTCATACAAATGGGGGTCTGATCTCCCACAACACCAGATACAAAGGAACACACCAAGCTCCAGGAGAAAAGGTCAAGAGAAGTGGAGGTTCTGTACTGAGAATAAACACTCTCCATCAGCTTTGGGGAGAGAAGACGCAGGCATCCCTGGGATTTTAGATACCGCTATCAGGATATCTTTGCCTCAGTGACTGTGGGGCCATGCTGGGAGCCAAACGAGACAAGATATTTTAGTATTCAGAATTTCAGGCAGAGGGAAGGGATTTTTATAGCTCTCTGAGAGAGGGGAGGTGAGGGGTGGAGCTGACCTGAGACCTCCTGCAAATAAGTTGCTTGAACTAGCAGCAGAATCTCTAATCTCCTGCCACTCCAGAGACATAGCAAGACATTAAGCTCCAGGAGAAAAGGTGCGTAAGAGAAGAGTAGCTGGTCTCACACCACTCAGCCACTTTATATATGAAGGAGGCCTGTGGTTGTTGTTGTTGTTATGTGCCGTCGAGTCGCCTGCGACTCATAGTGACCCTATGTACAACAGCCCTAAACTCCGCTCTGTCTTGTGCCAATCGCACTGTCTCTGACACTCCCATCCCAATTATCCAAGTCACTGAATCAATCCACCTCATAGAGGGCCTTCCTCTCCTGTGCCGTCCCTCCACCCTCCCAAGCATGATGTCCCTCTCTAAGGACCGGTCTCTCCTCACTACATGTCCAAAGTATGTTAGACGGAGCCTCAGAATCCTTGCCTCCAAGGAGCCACCCGGTTTAACCCTTTCCAGGACAAATCTATTTGTTTTCCTAGCAGTCCATGGTATTCTCAATACTCTTCTCCAGCACCACAGCTCAAAGGCATCAATTCTCCTTCTATCCTCCTTGGTCATTGTCCAACTCTCTGATGCATAACAGGTGATTGCGAAGACCATGGCCTGTATCAGACGCACCTTAGTCTCCAGAGAGACACCACCGCTCTTCAGCACCTTGGAGAGGTCCCTAACAGCAGACTTTCCCATGGCAATGCGCCTTTTAATTTCCTGGCTGCTGGTGCCAAGACTGTTGACTATGGAGCCAAGCAAACTAAAGCTGTGTACAATCTCAATCTCTTCACCATCCATCCTGATGCTGCCAATTGGTCCAGTGGTGAGAATCTTTGTCTTCTTGACACTGAGCCTCAATCCATATTGTAGGCTGCAGTCCTTGACACTCTGCAGCAGGCGCTTCAGGTCCTCCTCAGTTTCAGCAAGCAGGGTTGTGTCATCTGCATAACGCAGATTGTTGATAAATCGTCCACCAATCTTGACCCCACATTTCTCCTCATAGAGCCCAGCCTCCCAGATAATCTGTTCTGCATATAGGTTGAAAAGGTATGGAGATAGGACGCATCCCTGGCGTACGCCCTTCCCAATTTTGAACCATGCAGTGTTCCCTTGCTCTGTTCTGATGACTGCCTCCTGGTCCAAGTATAAATTTCACATTAGAACGATCAAGTGTTCTGGGATTCCCATTCTTCTCAGAGTCATCCACAGTTTTTTATGATCTACACTGTCAAATGCCTTTGCATAGTCAAAGAAACACAGATAGACATTCCTCTGGTATTCCCTGCTTTCAGCCAAGATCCATCTAGCATCAGTTACATATATCTCTAGTACCACGACCCCTTCTGAAACCAGCCTGGTTCCAGTTGTTTTTGGATAATCTTCAGTAAAATCTTGCTTGAATGTGAAATCAGTGAAGGAGGCCTAGAGAGTTGAAATCAGGAGACTACTTAAAGGCAAGATTCTTACAGGGCTACAGTGCAAACAGACAAAAATTCAAGGACTTTAAGAAAGGATCATTTTCCCTAAAAGGATTTACAATGGAGTGAGTACCTCACCAAATTTTAACTTGACAAATAACTAGTAATATTATAAAGCCAAGAACCACCACCAACTTTTGTGGACACAATAGAAGTGACCTAATACTTATCAATAAAAACTTCACAGAATATCAAGAATGCAACAAGCAGAATCAAATACCATGAAAAAACAAACTAAGCCTTCTCAAAAAAAACCCTCAAACAAACAAAAAAAATACAAAAAAACAGAGACTGTCAGAAACCTCATGAATACCCCAGAGTCAAGAAGGCAGATGATATATGTTGATATAGAAACCTTCAAATAGCTAGGAATAAAAGTAAAAACAATGGAAGAAACAATGGAAACCACAGATAAAGGAAATTACCTAGAGGTAGAAAGCCAGAAAAAACATTTATATGATGAAGAATCACTTAACGGTTACAGAAGGTGAAAATGATGGAAGAAGAAATAGAAACCACCAAGAGAGCAAATGCTCTAGAGACACAGAGCCAGAAGAAATATATTGATTAGGAGCAACTTGCACAAAAATGGCAGAAAATGCAAAAAGTGGAAGAACTGAACTTATAGCTAAATACATAAGAACTTAAAAAATCATCACTGTATAGAGAGGTTAGTACCAACACAGTACTAAAATAACAGAAAGGTATGTAAATTCAATCCAGAATATTAAGACTGAAATGAAAGAAATGTCCAACACATTTGAAGGACAAAAATGTAGAATAGAAGAGACAGAGCAGAGAGTCAGTGAATTGGAAGGCAAGAACTTCAATGGAAACATACAAGAAGAAAAATTATGGATGAGACATAAAGAAAATGAATAAAACATTAGAATTATGTGGGATGACATCAAAAGGAAGAACATATTTATGATTGGAATTCCAGAACATGAGGGAGAGAGGGAAATCACTGCAAAAATAGTGGAAGAGACACTAAAAGAAAACTTGCAGGCATTGTGAAGAATGAGGAAATCCATATTTAGAAAGATCAGTGAACACCATGTAGACTAAACCCCAAAAGGAAAACATCAAGTTATATCATAGTCAAGTTCTCCAAAATATAAGGTAAGGATAGAATACTGAAAGCAGAGCTAGAAAAACAAAAAGTCACTTACAAAGGAAATTCCATCAGACTACGTTCTGATTGTTTAACTTAAACCATGAGAGAAAGAAGACAATGGGATGGCATATACAGAAAGTGGAAAGAAAAAAACTGCCAGCCCAGGATCCTATACGCAGCAAAGCTCTCTATCAAATACAAAGGAGAAATCACATACTCTACAGAAAAGAAAGACCTTAAGGAATTTTTGAAAACAATACCAAACCTACAAGAACTTTTAAGAGAAGTGCTATGCATAGATATACCAAAGGAAAGTAGATGTTCTATAGTAACAATACACATGAACAAGAAAAACCCCCCACATCAAAATGGTAATGATAAAACTTGGCCTGTCAACAATCACACTTAACATGAAAAGACTTAATGCAACAATCAAGAGGAAAAGAGTAGAAGAATGGATTAAAAAAAAAAAAAGATCCATCAATATGTTGTCTACAAAAGACACCTCTAATAAATTAAGGGAAAGACTCAAAATCAAAGGCTGGGGGGAAAGAATAAACCAAGTAAATGGTATCCACAAAAAAGCAGAAGTGGCAATACTAATCTCTGATAAAATAGACTTCAGAATAAAAATCATCATAAAAGACAAGGAAGGGCACTATATAGTGATTAAAGTCATGGTAGATCAAGAAGATATAACATTGGCAACATCTTTACACCAAATGATGTTGTTGTTGTTTGTTGTTTGATGCCGTCGAGTCATAGACGACTCATAGTGACACTATGAACAAACAGCCTGAGCACTGTTCATACATAGAGTTTCCGGAGGCAAGCCATTTTGGAAGTGGATGCCGCTCCTGCTTCCAGACACCAAATGATAGACCTGCTAAATACAAAGAACAACTGTTAACAGAACTGAAGAAAAATATTGACAACACCACAATAGTGGTAGAAGACTTTAGCACAACACTCTCTCCAAAAGATAGGTAAACTGAAGAAATACAATAAAGATGCAGAAGATCTAAACTACACATTCCGCTAAATTGAACTTGTGGATGTATTCTGAGCACTGCAACCAACTAAAACTCAATTCACTTTCTTCTTAGGTGCACATGATACATTCTCCAGAATTGATCACATATAAGGGCACAACATAAGCCTCATCAAATTCTAAAATATTTAAATAATATAAAGTATCTTCTAATATCACAATGCCATAAAACTAGACATTAATCACTAATTAAGAGGATAAAGTTTATAAAGCCATCAACTTAGAAGCTAAGTAACACCCTGCTAGAATATGATTGGGTTATAGAAGAAATAAAGAATGAAATAAAATGTTCCTTGAAACAAATTTTAATGAAAACACAATGTACCCAAAACCTCTGGGATACAGCTAAGGCAGTCCTCAGGGTGGCAGTTCACACCAATAGGAAAACACATTTAAAAAATGCAGAAAGAATCAAAATGAATGCTCTAATTCAACACCTTCATTAAATAGAACATGAACAACAATCTAACCCTATAGCCTCTAGAAGAAGGAAATTATAAGGATAATATCTGAAATCAATGAGATATAAAACAGAAAAACAATTGAAACCATCAATAAGACCAAGAGCTTGTTTTTCAAAAGGATCAATAAAATTGACTAACCATTGGCAAACTAAACAAAAGGGGGGAAAAGGAGAATACACAAATAACTCACCAAAGGAATGATAGAGGTGACATCACAATAGAACCACAGGAAATTAAATCTATAATATCAGAGTTTTATGAAAAGCTATTCTCACCACTGGGCTTATTGGTGAAGAGAATGAGATTGTTGAAAGCTTCAGGTTGTTTGGCTCAACAATCCACGCTCTTGGTGCTAGCAGCCGGGAAATTAAAGGACGAATTGCATTGGGAAAGTATGCTGTCAAAGACCACTCCAAAGTAATTAAGAACAACAATATCAGTCTGGAGACTAAGTTGCACCTGATACAGGCCATGGTCTTTGCAATTACTTGCTATTCATCAAAGAGCTGGACAACGACTGGAGATGATAAAAGGAGAGTTGATGCCTTTATGTTGTGGTGCTGGAGAAGAGTATTGAATATATCATAGACTGCTAGGATTACAAACAAGTTCAACCTAGAGAGGGTGAAGCCAGGCTACTCCTTGGAGGCAAGGATTTCAAAGCTTCATCTGACATATTTTGTACATGTTGCAAGGCAGGATTAGTCTTTGGAGAGGGACATCACACTTGGGAGAGTGGAGGGACAGCACAGAGAAGGAAGAAGATCAATGAGATGGATTAATTCAGTCACTGGGGTAATGGGGATAGGTGTGTCAGAGACAATAAGATTGGCAAGAGATAAAGTAGGGTTTAGGGCTGTTGTACATAGGGTCATTATGAGTTGCAGGTGGATCAACAGCACATAACAACAACAACATATTCAGACAAATTTGAAAATTTAGAAGAAACAGACAAAAAAAAAAAAAAAAAAAAAAAGAAACAGACAAATTCCTTGAAACTCATGTCCTACCCAGACTGAGATGGCGAGATATAGAACACTTGAACAGACCCATCACAAAAAAGAGAAATTGAGCAAGTCATTAAAAGATTCCCCCACACAAAATGTCCTGTACTAGATGGCTTCACAGGTGAATTCCACCAAACTCTTAGAGAAGATTTGTTACCAATTCTACTTATTTCCAAACATAGGAAAAAGAAGGAACACTCCCAGAGACATTCTATAAAGCAAAAATAACCTTACTACCAAAACAGGCAAAGATATTGCCAAAAAAGAAAACTACAGACTAATATCTTTCATGAACATAGATGCAAAAATTCTTAATAGAATTCTAGCCAATAGAATCCAAAAGCACGTAAAAAAAATAGTTCATCATGACCAAATGGGATCTGTAACAGTTATGCAAGGATGGTTCAACATGAGAAAAACAATCAACTTAATTCGCCACATGAACAAAACAAATAACAAGAACAATATGATACTAGCAATTGGTTGTGTTGTGTACTGTCAGGCCAGAACCAACCCATAACTGACCCCCCAGAGGGTTTTCAGAGGCAATTAATCACATGAGAGGAGATTGTGCATCTTTCTGCAGAGCAGCTCTAGCGCATAACCATGAGCTTTTGGAATTGCAGCACAACTTCTTGCCACTAGGCCAACAGAGCTCCCTATCAATTGATGTAGAAAAGGCATTTGACAAAATTTAACACCCCTATCTGATTAAGACACTCAGCAAAATTGGAATAGAATGGAATTTCCTCAACATAGTGCAAAGTATATATGCAAAACCAAGAGCCAATATTATTCTCAATAGAGAAAGACTAAAAGCATTTTCTCTGCAAACAGGGATGAGGCAAGGATGCCCACTGTCACCACTTCTATTCAATACTGTATTGGAAGTACATACAAGGGCAAAATGACAAGAGAAGGAAAAGGCATCCTCTTGAGCAAGGAGATGGTTAAATTGTCACTTTGTGCAGATAGTATGATAGTGTACACAGAAAACCCCAAGGACACAGAAAAAAAAAAAAAACCCACACAAAAACCTGTTAGAGCTATTAGATCAATTTAGCAGAGTGGTAAGGAAAAATATCTAAAAATCAGTGGAATTCCTCTACAGTAATGAAGAAAACTCAGAGAAGGAAACCAATCAAGCAATACCATTTAAAATAGCCAACTACAAATTGAGATACTTGGGAGTGAACCTAAGTAAAGATATAAAAGACCTATATAAAGAAAACTACAGAATATTTCTGCAAGACACAATAGAAGACCTAAATAAATGGAAAAATGTGCCCTGTTCACATATAAGAAGACTCAGTATTATGAAAAATGACAATCCTACCAAAAGCAATCTATATGTTCAACACAATCCCAATCCAGATACAAAAATTGACTTTTACTTTTTTTATTGTAAAAAACATGTATGAGGATAAAGGGGGTAAGGGGTGGGAGCAGAAGAGTGAGGATAGGCAGAGATGAAGTCACAGGACTGCACAATTTGGTAGGTAGAGGGAATGGATGAAGGAAATGAGATCCAGTGGGGAACAGAAAAGACAGGATTATGGTGAAAATAGTCCAATGATGATTTTTTTTTTCTTTTAAACAAAGAAATTATCTTATTCACTTGTGGGTTCTCATTTGGGAATGGGGCATAGACTCTCTGGCTTCTTCATGCCAGGGGCATTGAGGTGAACGGGGAAGAGGAACCCATTTTAACACTTTACTGGTGGTCCTTAATTGAAGCATGCCTTCTTGTTCAGTTAGATCTTTTCCTGATGTTTTCAGCCCTCTGACTGCAAAGCGTTTGCCAAGGTGAATCCAGTGTTGATGGCTGGCTGAACCCTGAGGCTCTATCCTCTTTCACTTCCTTAGCTGGCAGTTATATTTCCTTTTTGTCTCTGCAACTGGTCTCAGCATTCAGGTCTGGAGCAAGACTCAATGTTAGGGTTGCATATAGGAATGGGAGCTTACCTAGAGAGAACAAACTTGTGAGTTACATGGAAAATGGCTTTGGAGATGTTATTTACATATGTACTAGGATATGAGGTGGAGGAAAGTGGCTTAGACAATATATATACTAGGTGGCTCTCCTCAGCAACCTGACAGATCTCACCAGGGGCTGGGATGTTCTCCCCAGCACCCAGGCCACACAACTCAGGGACTGGGAAGCTCTTGCCAGGGGCCAGGCAGCACACCACCCCTCCCACACCCCCACCCCCAAGGTCTAGACCCTCCACCTCACTGAAGACCATGGCCAGGGACCCCACCGCCAGTTCCAGTGCTGCCACCATCACCCCCTCCCCTCCACCAAGTGGCCCAACTGCAACTTGAAGTAGGCATCACTACCTTCCCCTCTACGAATGGAAAAGGGGCTTTGAGAGTGGTGAACAGACTTGACCCAAGTTGAAACAGTTCTTGGCAGCAGTAATCAAGGAATCAAAAGATGTCGTGCATTGAGGAGATCTGCTGTTCAGGATCTGTTGTTGTTGTTAAGTGCCATCAAGTTGTAGACAGCTCATAGCGACCCTATGAACAAACAACCTGAACACTTGTATGACTTTCATCATTTCTCTAAGTTCATAGAGTTTCTGGAGGCAACCTGTTTCAGAAGTGGATGCCACTTCTGCTTCCAAGCTTGTTTTAATCTGGGAGCTCCATCAAATACTATCCACTATGGGTAAGCCTTATCACATTTGTCACATCAGTGTCATACTGTTGAGCATCACAGCAACCATGAATTACCTCTATACAGCCAATTGACAGACCAGTGATATACAGCTTAGAAGAGTGTTAGTGTCTGACTGGAAACAATTAAAACCACACCTAAGGGCTGCAAATAAAAATCACCCACAGAGCTCTCTCTATGGCTCACAGAAATTCTATGAAAAACAGATCTAGTCTTTGCCCTATCCTATGCTATCCCTACAATACGAGGCACAGTCGAGCCCATTGGTACAGCCACTATATCAATCCATTGTGTTGAGGATCTTTTTTCTTCTCTGACCTATCCAAGGGAATCTTCACTGACAGCAAGCGGCTCTCTCGTATCTAGTCCTTCATCTCCCATGGCTCCAGGGTGCCCCCCACTGTGCTGGGGCCCCAGTACCTGCCACTTAGTCCAGGCTAGGGGACCCATGGGTTCTGGCCACAGTGGCCCCTTGGGTGGCAGGTGGCAGAAGGAAGTGGGACTCATCAATGTTTTTTTGAGAATCTTTGTCCTCTTGATGTTGTGCCTCAATCCATATTGAAGACCAGTAGTCAACAATTTGAATGTTTAGGTATATATGAACTGCATGCTATGAAGGGCCATGGTATCCTCTTTCAACATGGCTTGTCATGTCTCCAGTTCCTAATGCTGCTTCTCCCTCCATCACCATCTGGATTCTGAGAATTTCTTTTAGAATAAGTTTATTCTGTGTCTGCGTGGGGGCTCCGTCATGCCAGCTGTGGTGCTTGGCATCTGACACCCATCCCAGGTGAGGGGATTCCCAGGCTCCAGCTTTGGTGTGGCTCCATGGGCCTGCAGCAGCGTGAGCTCAGCAGTAGGGGGCTGGCAGCTGTGGGACTCACCCATTCATTTTCGGGAATCTTTGTCCTCTTGATGTTGAGCTTCGATCCATATTGAAGACCAATAATCAACTGTTTAATTGTTCAGTTATAGATAAACTGAGGGCTGTAGAGGTCCATGGTGGCCTGTTCTTCGTGGCTTGCCAAGCCTCCGGTTCCTCACACTGCTTCCTCCACCACCACCATCTTGGTTCCCAGATTAATTTTTCAAGGAGATAAAAAGGGAAATTGTCAAGTTTATTTGGAGAACAAAGAGACCTCAAATAAGCAAAGTACTTTTGAAATCCAAAAATTAATTGGGAGGCTTAGCACTCTCTGTCTCCAAAACCTACTACACAGTTGTAATAATCAAAATGGCATGGTATGTACAATGACAGGCACATAGACCAGTAGAACAGAATTGAGAACCCAGAAATGGACTCATCTATGTATAATCAACTGATATTTGACAAAGAAAGAAAACCTATGAAATGGGGAAATGATAACGTCTTCAACAAATGGTGGGGGGAAACTGGACTGCTACCTGTAGAAAGCTGAAACAGGATCCACATCTCACACCACATACAATCAATTCAAAGTGGAAGTAAGACCTCAGAATAAAGCCAAAACCATAAAGCTCATACGTGATAAACTGGGACCAAGCTCAGAAGGCCTAATTTACAGTATAAAAGGACTGCCAAATACAGTCAGAAATACACAACCTGAAGAGGATAAAATTGATAAATGAGGCCTTCTAGAGATTAAATCTATGCTCATCAAAAATCTTTTTCAATGGGATGAAAAGAAAACCTACTTACTGTCAACAAACATTTGGCAATACCATCTCAGACAAGGGTTTACAATGAAAGTTTACACAATCCTACAGGGCCTCCAGAAGAAAAAGTTCACTCAATTACAAAACCAGCAAAATACATAGAATTTTCAAAGAGAAGAACAATCAGATGACCAACAGAGACATGGAGAAATGCTCTAAATCACTGGTAATAAGAGATGCATATCAAAACCACAATGAGGTATTGTCTTATCCCAGTGGCAGTGGAAAAGTTTAGCAGGCAAGCAAGAAATAAATGTTGGAGAGGATGTGGCGAGATAGGTGTTGGTGGGATTGTAAAATTGTACAGCCACTCTGGTAGGCAGTTGATGTTTCCTCAAAAAGCTGAACACAGAAATTCCATATGACCCAGTTATTCCACTGCTTGGAATATACCCTGAGTAAATGAATATGAGGCATAAGCAGAAATTTGTACACCAATGTTCATAGCTGCATTATTCACTATAGCAATAACATGGAAACAGACCCAATGCCCAACCACAAAGAAATGGATTGAGAAATTATGGTACATTCACACAATGGAATACTATGCAGCATACAGAAACAATGATTTTGTAAATCACTACCTAACCGGGGAGGGACTGGAGAGCATTATGCTAAGTGAACTAACCCAGTCTCATAAAGACAAATTCTGTATAGGACAATTACTGTAGAGTGTGAATGAGTATCCTGGGGTGGGGGTGGGGAGGTGGGGTAGAGCTTAAACAAAGGGTCACAAAATTTGAAGTGTGCAGGGAGGGATTTGTAAAGGAAAGCAGAAAAGTTTGGTGTGAAAAACAATGTATATGAACATTATGAACTTTGTATATAAACCAGTATAAAATATTTTTTTCTAAAAAAAGAGAAAAACAAAAGGAATTGACTGACATAGAGGACTTTTATGCAACAACATATGATCAATAGGCAATGATGATATTCTAGCTGCTCTGAAGGAATGGGGGGGGAAGGTCCCAGGAATTGATGGAATATCATTGATATATTTTGGCAAATAGTAGGCAGGTTGTACCAAAAGATCTGCAGGAAAACTACCTGTCCAACTGACTGGAAGAGATTACTATTTATTCCTTTTTTTTTCAAAAGGGGAATCCAACAGAGCGTAGAAATTATAAAACAGTATTACTAATAGCATACACAAGTAAAACCCTGCTGAAGTTAATTAAAAAAAAAATAGTGGAACAGGACATTGACAGAGAATTACCAGAAATACAAGTTGGAGTTAGAAGAGACTATGGCACTGGAGACATCATAGCCAATGTCAGATAGATCTTGGCTAAAAGCAGAGTACCAGAAAAATGTCTATCTGTATTTCATTAACTTTGCAAACTCATTTGAATATGTGAATCACAACAAATTGTGGCTAGCATGAGAAGAAGGGGAATCACAGAACACCTAATTGAACTCATGTGAAACCTATAGTTGGACCAGGAAGCAGTCCTCAAAACAGAGCAAGGAAACACTGCATGGTTCAAAATCAAGAAAGAAGTGTATTAGGGATGCATCCTGCCTCCATACGTTATCAATCTATATGCAGAACACATTCTGGAGGCTGGAATTTATGAGGAAGAATGTGAGATCAGGATTATTGGAAGATTCCTCAATAACCTGCATAATGCAGGTGACATAACCTTGCTTGTTTAGAGGAGGGCCTGAGGCATTTGCTGGAAAATGTCAAGGAGTGTAGTCTTCAATATAGATTGAAACTCACCATCCAGAAGACAAAAATTCTCACTACTGGGCCAATTGACAGTACCATGATTAGACGGAGAAGAGATCGAAGTTGTTAACAACTTCAGCTTGCTTGGCTCCACAAACAACTTTGTTGGCATCAACAACCAGGAAATCAAAAGGCAAATTGCATTAGGGAAATTTGTCCTTCGAGAGCTTTCCAGAGTGCAAAAGAGCACAGATATCAGTCTAGAGACTAAGGTGCACCTGATCCAGGTCATGGTTTTTGCAATTATTCGCTACCTATTAGAGAAGTGAATAATGACTAAGGATGACAGAAGAATTGATGCCTTTGAGTTGTGGTGCTGAAGAAGAGTACTGAGCATATCATGAACTGCCAAGAAAACAAACAGGTTTATCCTAGAGAGGGTGAAACCAGTTTACCCCTTAGAGGCAAGAATTTTGAAGCTCTATCTCACATACTTTGGGCATATTGCCAGAAAGACATCATACATGGAAGGATTGAGAGACAGTGCAAAATGACCCTGAGATGAGATGGATTGACACTGTAACTAGAGTAAGGGAGTAGGGCAGGGTTCAGAGGTATTGTGCATAGGATCACTATGAGTTACAGTGACTTGATGGCACATGACAAGAACAACAACATGATCCAACCTTGGCCTAAGTTCTAATTAATTAGTGTCAAAAGTAAGCTCCTTTTCTCACTTAAGAATGTAGACTTGCTAGAGATTTCTCAACTCATCAAACTAGGATTTCTTATCTACGAAGTGTGGGAGTAAAAATCATTCAATTAGACCACAAGACTCTTCAGAATATAAGTTGTGACATATAAGCAAATTGGGAGATTTTAAAATTCAAGCTAGTGTTTCGAATATTTTAAACGTTTTCCACTTGAATGAATAAATGAGTTTTCTTTTAATATATACTTTCCTGTTGCCTACATCATTGCTATTTACAGTTCTTTCCTAAGGACTCTCTGTACTTTATACACTTCTTGAATTGTTGTGATCAGTTGTAACTCCATTTCCCCACTGTTAATCATAATTTTCAGGCCAGATATTTTTAGTTTTAGATTATAAATACCATTAAAGTAAGTGAGTGTAGCACTCAACAGGATGCAAAGTTTAAAGGCGCGGCAATAAATCATGATATATTTAGTCTGAATCTACCTTAAAATCAAGTTCCTCCCTTTCTACTTGTAAATACATACTGGCAATACTGATGTCATAGGTATACATAAAGGTTAGTCTTTTTATTCTATTCTAACCACAAGGCAATCTTATCCATATCTATGAACTCACATAAGTATTAATAAAATTCATAGATATGCTTATGAAGTACACACAGAGCTCTAACTTAGATTCAGGTTCAATTAATTGTTCTATATGTCTGCTTGACTCAGTAATTCACCTAAGATATAATTTGTCCCTAATCAAATTCAACTTTATCTTCCATAGCGTGTCTTTTTTTTACCTACTAATCTCTGATACATGATCCCTCTCATTCACCATTCCTGCATCACCCAGAATCACATTTGTCAAATCTATCCATAAGTGTAGATATAGGAATGTCTATCTGTGCTTCATGGATTATACAAAGGTGTTTGACTGTGAGGATCGTAACAAAATGTGGCTGACTCTGAGAAGAATGGGAATCCCAGAACACTTGATCATACTAATGGAAACCTATACTTGGACCAAGAGGCAGTCATCAGAACAGAGCAAGGAAACACGGCACGGTTCAAAATTGGGACGGGCGTACATCAGGGATGTGTCCTATGTCCATACATTTTTAACCTGTATGCAGAACAGATTATCCAGGAGGCTGGGCTTTATGAGGAGAAATGTGGAGTCAGGATTGGTGGAAGATCTATCAACAATCTGCATTATGTAGATGACACAACCCTGCTTGCTGAAACTGAGGAGGACCTGAAGTGCTTGCTACAGAGGGTCAAGAACTGCAGCCTTTGATATGGATTGAGACTCAATATCAAGAAGACAAAGATTCTCACCACTGGACCAATTGGCAGCATCAGGATGGATGGTGAAGAGATTGAGATTGTTCAGCGCTTTAGTTTGCTTGGCTGCACAGTCAACACTCTCGGCACCAGTAGCCAGGAGATTAAAAGACACATTGCCATGGGATAGTCTGCTGTTAGGGACCTCTCCAAAGTACTGAAGAGCAATGGTGTCTCTCTGGAGATTAAGGTGTATCTGATACAGACCATAGTCTTTGCTATCACTTGTTATGCATCAGAGAGTTGGACAATGACCAAGGAGGATAGAAGGAGAATTGATGACTTTGAACTGTGGTGCTGGAAACAAGTACTGAGTGTACCATGAACTGCTAAGAAAACAGATTCATCCTGGAGAGGGTTAAACCGGGTGGCTCCTTGGAGGCAAGGATCCTGAGGCTTCATCTGACATACTCTGGACATGTTCTAAGAAGGGACCGGTTCTTGGAGAGGGACATCTTGCTTGGGAGGATGGAGGGCAAGTGCAGGAGGGGAAGGCCCTCTGTGAGGTGGATTGATTCAGTGACTGGGATAATTGGGATGGGAGTGTCAGAGACAGTGCGATTGGCACAGGACAGAGCAGAGTTTAGGGCTGTTGTACATAGGATCGCTATGAGTTGTAAGAGACTCGACGGCACATAACAACAAAAACAACATCCATAAATGTATACCTCCTCTATCACTTCTCTATTCTAATAATTTCTGAATCATCTAGTCATTTATGTTATGATTGTTGTTGTTGTGTGACATTGAGTTGAAACCAATCTAGCTGTCTTTCCAGTGGGTTTTCAGAAGCAGAACTCACATGGGAGGAGACTGACCATCCATCTCGTGCGTTATGTTACAATAGCCTTAGCTAGTTTCATGTTTGTCACCTTTTAATCCATTGTTCACATTGAACTCTGAGGGTTCTTTTGCTTTTTTTCATTTTAATATTTTTAAACTTGGCATAATATGAAGTATATTGTGCTGCTGACCAAAAGGTTAGTGCTTATAATCCACCAGTTGTTCTATGGGACAAAGATAGGAAGCCTCCTCTCATTAAGAGGCTTTGTTTTGTTGCTGTGTCCCATTGAGTCAGAATCAACCCATAGCTGATCCTCCAGTGTTAGGAGGCAGTAAATTGCATGACAGAAACTTGCTCATCTTTCTCCTTTGGTGGATTACAGTTTGATGAGGGAAGAGAAGGGTGGGTAAAGGAAAGGGAAAATTCCAGTGTGGAAAACACTGTATATGAACTTTTTAACAAAGCAGTATAAAATGAAAAAAAAATTATTTTAAATTTTTTTAAAAGAAACAACTAATCTATCTGATTCAGGCCATATTCTTTCTGATTACTTGCTATGCATCTGAGAGTGAATAAGGATGACATAAAAAGAATTGATGCCTTTGAGCTGTGGTGTTGGAGAACAGCACTGAACATCCCATAGATGGCCAAGAGAACAAACATATGTCTTAGAGAGGGTGTAGCTGGAGTGCTGTTTGGAGGCAAGAATGATGAGGCTTCACCTCACATACTTTGGGCATGTTGGCAGGAGGTGCTATTCCGTGAAGATGGATGTGATATTGACAAGGGTGGAGGGTCGGCAAAGAAGAGGAAGACCTCCCCCAGTCACCATGGATTGACATGGTGACTGCTGCAATGAGCACTTGTATGTCAGAAATTATGTGACAATGGTGCAGGATAGAACAGGATTCAGATCCTTTGTTCATAGGGTCGCTATGACTCATACTCGACTTGACGGCACCTAATAACAACAGCAGCAAGCAATCTATTTTTGTTGACAATGAACTGATGACAGATAATAATTGGCTAGGGGTTGGGCACTGAGGCAAAAATTCTAATTGAAATTCTGTTTTTCAGAAATGTCTAGAACACAATCACACAGTTTGAAAACTGTAGTTGTCATGATTTGAGCTCTGGTGTGTAAAATTCCAAAGCAGTGTGCTTTAAATGTCTGAAAGTCTCACCTTCAAAAAAGTCTTCCTTAATTTGACGCCCTCTCACTATTTTGAGTTATCCATCAATTTAACTGAAATCCATCAATTCTGTTAGTAGCCATCAATCTTCTAAGTCAAAATGATTCTTCTTCCTAATAGCCTTGAATTTGCTTTCACTTTTTATTTCAAGTGCCAATGTCTTAATTTAGTTGCTAATTATTTTCCAAGTGCATATGTTTTCCCCTCCTCAATTTATTTTCCACATCACTGTCAGAACACATTTTATTAACTTTGCTATTTCATTGTTGCACACAGCCACCCACATTTAAAAATTCCGTAACAGAGGATACCAACCTTCCTGGAATTTGGCCCTCCTCATTGCTGCAGCTCTTTCCCCTGGAAAATTTCACTTCCCTCAATGCTTTCTTTTTCAAGCTCCTGAATTTGCAATATATATTTTCCTCCCCTTACCTAAAATACCTTTGTCACATTCAAGTTCTTTGTCACATAATCTTATGGTGAACTTCCTCTCACTGTTCAAATCTCATCTTTTATTCTACCTCCTCATTTCAGGAAGCCTTTCTGACAAGTCTTACTTAAGACTAGATATTCTTTTCAAATACAAAACCAAATGCAACATACTTTTAAAAAACTTTTTATTGTGATTTGAGTCAAAGTGTACAGGGGAGGGGTAAACCTTTCAGCAGGTCATCCACACATTGTTTTGTAATATTGATTGCAAGCCGTACAATTTTATAGCATATTCTGGTTGTTGTTTTTAAATTATTTCTTTAAATCTTAAGTGAAAAGAGTTTGAAAAAAAAGAAGTTTCCCCCTACCTTACTCAAACCTTTATCCCAGCTTTTCCTAGGCCACCACTCCAAATGGTGGTAGTGGGGGTTATAGCATTCTTCTTAATTCCACATTATATTTATGATTTCCACTTGCTATTCTTTCTTATCCTATCCCTACTTGCCTCTTAAGCTTCCTCCCTGGCACAGGTTTTCATTTTGATTTCTTAGCATTTAGTGCTCTAAGGAATATGTAGTTTCATGAGGTTCTTATTGACTGCTGTCCTAGTTTAAATCCCTCAGCTGCCCAAAGGGAAAAATAAAGGCAATATCCTCTCGGGTGAAAACCCACGAGAGGGTCACTTATGAGTTGATTGCCACTCAACCACACATAGCAACAACTGGTGGTTTAGCTGCAAGTTGAATGATGAAAGTGAGTTCAATTTCAGGCAAATAGAATGTATATGAATTCATTGTTGGCATTTTATGTATTTTTACATTTGTTTGTCTTCCTTCCCCACTCATCTAAATACTCAGAGATCAGAAACCACTCACTCTATAGAAAGAGGATGTGGATAGTGATAAGGAAGATACATTCTTGGTTCATATAGCCTGCATACAATCTCTGCCTACGGAGGAGTTGTACATTAGTTTCTTCCTTTGAAAAAAAAAAGCAGGTAATAATAGCATATTATTATGTACCTCAAGATTCTTTTGGAAAAATTGTTGTTGTTGTTAGGTGACATTGATTTGAGTATGACTCACAGTGACCCTACGAACAAAAGATCTGAACTCTGTCCTACCCAACTCCATCCTCACACTTCCTGACACACAAGATCCCATTGTAGCAGTCACCACGTCTATCCACCCGGTTGAGGGTCTTCTTCTCCTCCACTGACCCTCTACCCTTCCCAACATCAGGTCCTTCTCCAAGGAATAGCACCTCCTGGCAACATGTCTAAAGTATATGATGTGAAGCCTCATCATTCTTGTCTCCAAAGAGCACTCTGGCTGCACTCTCTCCAAGACATATCTACTACTTTTCTTGGCTGTCCATGGGATGTACAATACTCTTCTCAAATACCACAGCTCAAAGGAGTCAATTCTTTTTCTGTCATCCTTTTTCATTGTCCAGGTCTCAGATTCATAGCTAGTAATCTGAAAGACTAAGGCCTGAATCAGATGTACCTTAACTGACATCACTGTAGCACCATAATATATGGAGAAGAGATTGAGTTTGTTAGCAATTAATTACAGCTTGCTCGGATCTACAATCAACACTCTTATCACCAGCAGTCAGGAAATCAAAAGATGAATTGCATTGGGAAAATCTGCTGTCATGGGCCTCTCCAGAGTGCTGAAGAGCAATGCTGTCAGTCTAGATACAAAGGTGTGCTTAATCCAGGCCATTTCCTTCTCAATTACTTATTATGCTTTGAAGAGCTGGACAATGATAAAGGATAACAGAAGAAGAATAATAGATGGAGGGCCTCTCGAAGGACATACATGTGTATGGAACACTTAGGAATCTTGTGACTTTCTTTCATCCCAAGTGGGTGTCAGCAGAGGGGACTTGACAGTTGAATTCAGGGTTCTCTGTGCAGAGTCTCCCAGCATTTGGGTGTGCCAGAATTGTAAAATACTGAAGTGCCTGAGGGCCTGTTTTTAATTGTTTTTGGTGAAGCATTCTGCTAGGGCATATAGCCCTCGTTTGTCCACTTGCTGTACAGAGGTAACTAGTGGTTGCTGTGAAGCTGAACACTGGGACACTGATGTGTCAAATGCGATAATGGTTACCAATGGTGGGCAGTGTTTGGTGGAACTTCCCGATTGCAACAAGCTTGGAAACAGGAGTGGCATCCACTTCCAAAATAGCTTGCCTCCAGAAGCTCTATGAACCTGGAGAAAGGATGGAAGTTATACAAATGCTCAGGTCTTTCATTTATTGAGTTGCTATGAGTTGCCTACAATTTAACAGCACTTAACAACACATACCTAAAAAGACACTTTACTAATCCAGAGGCCAAGTCTTTGTGAAATTTTGAACCTACTGACTCATCCACTGGGGGCAAAAATGAACAATGTCCTTACAAGGGTTTTGGAGGGTCAGTTACAAGTCAGTTCCAACTCTACTGCAATTGAGTTTTTTAGTATATATAATTAGCACCTCCCCCCAAAAAACCCAAAAGAGTATTAAAGATGGAACAAAAACCCAGACTCACTGTCATCAAGTCAATTCTGATGCACAACAATGTTATAGGGCAGAGTAGAACTACCTTCTAGATTTTCCAAGGTGAAAATCTTTAAGGAAGTAAACTGCCAGTCTTTATTCTTTAGGTCAGTTTTAGATTACTTACCTTTTACTTATTAGCTAAGCACTTCAGCCATTGCATCAACAAGCATCCACAATTACCCTAGAGCTCAGTAAGTTTTAAATAAAGATGTATGGAATAAGTAAGTGCATACATTTTTTTTATTTCTTGCATAGCCAAGTTGTGCTATACCTTAACAAACATTATGAAGAATTTATAAGATAATTTTCTCTTAAATTATTTCAAACCTAGTCAAAGAGAAATGGCACCTTACCACTAAGCAAGATCAACTTGAATGACAGCGGAGATTTCCTCTGAAGCATAGAAGCCAAATAAAGCATTTTTTTAAGTGCCAGAGTGTCAAGAGCAAATTCTGTATGTGCCAAACTAATCTGTGAAAGTGAAGCAGAAGTAAAGACATTCTCAGGTAAAACAATAGGGAAAAGAATTGGTATTATAGGCTTAAAAGACTGGATAAAATGTCTTTGAATAGAAGGGAAACAATAAAAGAAAGGATCTTGGATCATCAGGAAGAAAGACTGAACAACAAAATATATTAAACTGTCACTGATAAGTATGCTACATTCTCAGATAATTATCCCTTTCTAAAAAGAATTAAATTACTATGAAGTTATGAAGTAACAAAAAAGTGTTACCTGAGAATAAACAACCAAAATTTAAAAAAAAAGGTTTCAAAGTTCTGAACTGGTTGTTAATAATGACAGATTATTCACCTGTGGGTTTTAATCCTTATGTATCATCAAGGACTAATTTGTAAAATGTTTCGTAGACTTTGATTGACACTTGTAACTGACTAGTCTATTGCTTCACTAATGATTAGACAATCATAAGACTCTCAAGGGTAAAATATTTATCATGTAACCACTGAAAAGAGTTTCCACTTGCAATTATTTCACTATGAAGATTAAGGATTTTGGACTTTAGTACTTAATTCAGCTTATAAAAATATCACTAGAGTTATGCATGCTGCTGTACCAGACTTCACTTAAAATATGTTTAATACCATTAAAAATGTTTTATTACATTTTTTTCCTAACAGACTAATTTCCTTCTTAAAGTTGCTCCAGATAATGATGTCACTTGGCTACACATATGTATAATTATGAACAAGAGTAAACAGCATTTGATGAATGAATGCTGGATAAATTGTCCCTTCAAAGCAAAGTTATTTTAATAGATACGTTTTTCTGTTTCATTGACTATGCAAAGGCATTTGACTGTGTGGATCACAACAAATTGTGGCTAACCTTGAGAAGAATGGGAATCTCAGAACACTTGACTGTGCTCATGTAAAACCTATACTCAAGACCAAAGAGCAGTACTCAGAACAGAGCAAGGGAACATTGCATGGTTCAACCAGGATAAAAGTACAACAAGGCTGTGTCCTGTTTCCATATCTTTTCAACTTATATGCAGAGCAGATCTTTCAGGAGGCTGGACTTTATGAGGAGAAATGTGGCATCTAAAATGAAGGTAGACTAATTAACAACCTTTGTTATGCAGATGATACAACCTTGCTTGCTGAAACTGAGGAGGACCTGAAGCACTTGCTGCAGAAGGTCAAGGATTATAGCCTTCAATATGGATTAAAGCTTAACATCAAGAAGACAAAGATTCTCTCCAATTTGGACAATTGGCAGCACCATGATGAAGAGATTGAGGTTGTTAACAATTACAGCTTGCTCTGGCCCCACAATCAACTCTCTTAACACCAGCAGTTAGGAGATTAAAAAGGAATTGCACTGGGGAAATCTATTATCAGGGATTTCTCCAGAGTACTGAGAAGCAACGATGTCAGTATAGAGACTAATGTGCACCTGATCCAGGCCATGGTCTTTGTAATTATTTGCTATGCAGCAAATAGCTGGACTAATGACTAAGGGTTACAGAAGACATGGTACCTTTTAATTGTGATGCTGGAGAAGAACATATAATGGTCCGTCAAGAAAAGAAATAGACCTGCCTTGGAAAGGATGAAACCAAGTTTCTCCTTAGAGGCTAGGATTTTGGAGTTCCATCTCACATACTTTGGGCTTGTGACCAGGAGGGAATAGTCCTTGGAGAAGGACATCATGTTTGGAAGGGTGGGAGGACAGCACAGAAGAGGAAAACCCCAGATAAGATGGATTGATACAGTAACTGGGGCATTCGAGGGGGAGGTGTAAGTGTGTCGGAGTCAGTGAGACTGGCTTGGGACAGGGCAGGCTTCAGAGCTGATGTACAGAGAAGTCCCTATGAGTTGCAGGCAACTTGACAGCACATAACATCAACATGTTCTTTGAATGTTAGGAAATATATTGCAAAGTAAACAGTATCAGTTGTATCAAACCTTTAATTGTGATTTAAAGAGGAAATTAAGGCAAAACAATTGTTTAAATGTGTGTTTTCTCTCCTTTAACTACCTGCTCTCTACCGAAGTCAGAAGTTCTGGTGATGTAGTGCATAACTCATTGGACTGCTAACTGAAGGTTGATAGCTCAAATCCACAGTCATTCTGAGAGAAGATGATGAATAAGCTCTTGTGAAGTTTGCTACCTTCAACACCTGATGAAGTGTCACTGTGGATCAGAACTGATTCGATCAAAGTGGGCGGGTTTTACTAGCATCCTAAACTGGCAGCATTGATCTATTACTGTCCTACATGGTTTTCTCTTCCTGTCAGAAACACTTTATAGCTTTACATCTTGATCAACCAACTTAGAACCTAGTTGTAGACCTTTCTTGTTTTTATTTAATTTTCACTCCAATTTCAATTGTTCCAGTTTTACATTCACAGTGAAGATTTGTCACAGGTAGGGTAAAGCTTATTAGAATTTAGAGACCAAACTTTAGTTTTAGTATCCTGTCTTCATCTCTCTTCTGCTAATCTTGTAAGAAGCTAATTTCTCATTCTCCTGAAGCTATACAATGTTATACTACTTTCTTCTACTTTCCCTTACCTTAGGAAAGGTTAGTGTAATCAGACTGAAAAACCCTTTAAATTCATATAAAAAAAAGGACACAGTCATGGCCATGAAGTCAGAACCAACACATAGCTGACCCTCTAAGGGGTTTTCAGAGGCTGTAAACCACATGGAGCAGATTACCCGTAATTCTCCCACAGAGAAGCTGGTAGATTCAAACTGCTTGCCTTTGGCTTGGCAGTATAACTCTTTACCTACTGGAAAAAGAGCTCCTTTAGGTCAATACAGGCTCATTCAATAGGCTTCTGAACAATAAAAAGGAAAAGAAATGAAACATTTCCTTCCTCCAGTTTTCTGAGAGATAAATATAAATAATAAATATGCAATATATTTAATATCATTTCCTTTATATTTCATATATAAAAAGCAAAGGAACCCTATTGACAGAAGGGTTAAAGTGTCCAGTTGCTACCAAAAGATATAAGTAGGTCATACTCTTTAGAGTTTTTGGGGAGGGTATTCTGGCCAGGATGTGGAGTGGAGAAAGCTGAGTTAGTTTATTTCTGTAAAGATTTACAGGCTTGTAAACCCATATTATTGTTGTCAGATACCACTGGGTAGGAGCTGACCCTTAACCAACCCTTCAGAGAGTTTTCAGAAGCAGTAAATCGTGTGGGAAGAGATTGCCCATCTTTCTTCTGCGGAATCGCTGGTGGATTTGAACAATATGCCTTTGGGTTGGCAGCACAACACCCTACCACTAGGCCAAAGAGCTTCCTAGAGAAACTCAAGGGACAATTTTATTCTATAGAGTATATCGAGCTCTGATGGCTTAGTGATAAGGAGAAGCACTGTAATTCCAAAGACACACAGTTCAGATCCATCAGTTGCTTTGTGGAACAAAGATGGGCAGTCTCTTCTTGTGAGATTAGCTGCCTCTGAAGACCTATTGGACGGTAGGGTCAGCATCTATGGGTCTGCTCCAAAGAGAGGGTACTCAACAACAGCAACATAGAGTTGATGATTAAGAATGATCGACAGCTGGCTCTGATTTTTTCCCCCCTTACTATGTAAAGGGTAAATGCCATTTATTGTTGCTGTTAGTTGTCTTGGTTTCAGTTCTGACTCATAATAAATCCGTGTGCAATAGATCTATCTGATCCTTACCTGATCCTGTGCCATCCTCGCAACCTCCACTGTGCTTTAACCTACTGTTGTGGTCATTGTGTAACTCTCTATAGTTGAAGGACTTCCTCAGCTTCTCTGATGCTCCGTCTTTTCAAAGATATTATACAGGTAAGAATCAGAGGAGTCCACCCTGAAAGTGATAATTGTAACAAAAAGTTTAAATTCGCTTTGTTTTATTTCCTATTGGACCAGGTAGGAAAAAAAAATCAAACACTATATGATTGAATCAAAGGAATCTATGAGCTGTTGTGGAGGGTTTTCTAGACAGAAACAGAAGGCAAACTGATTTCACTTCTGCCGTTTGCTAATGGTATAACATCAGCAGATTTTGGGTTCCTTTGCACCTCTATTTTTGGTTCTATAAATCAGGGACAAAATTATCCCAGGTGATTAGGAGAGCCTTAAATGGTTATAATATGAACTCTAGACCCAGACTTGTGGCATTTGATTTTTATCCTACACTCTCGGGGTGATAGGGAGCTCTGGTGGTATAATCCTTAGGGAGTTGCATTGCTAACCCAAAGGCCACACTGCACTGGCAATTCACATTCACCAGCGGTCTCCTCTCAAACAATTTATAGCCTAGGAGGGATGGAGTCAGTTCTCACTCCACAGCAACGCCTGACTAACTGTGTGACATTAGCTAAGTTTGCTTAATTATCACCTTGGTTTCATCAATCCTAAATGCAGGTAGTAAGAATAACCTATTTTGCAGTAGTGATTAAAAGGAAGCTCTGGTGGTCTGGGGATAAGGAGCTGCACTGTCAACCCAAAGGCACGCAGTTTAAATCCACCAGCTGCTCTGTGGGAGAAAGATGGGCAATTCCTTCTTGTAAGATTTACTGCCTCTGAAACCCTACTGGTGGGTCAGCTACGAGTCAGTTCAAACTTGATGGCACACAATAACAATCACATTGTAATCAAATGGGTTAGTGTGTGGCCAGTCAAACAGCAAACTGTCAGTGTTACTACTCTTATTAGCACCATTTTTACTTAAGAAGAAATTATTCCATAATCTTTAATGAAAAATTACCATAACGTGTCTTTTTTATTATTGTTAAGTATCTTTGAGTCTACCATGACTCATAGCAACCTTATGAACAACAGACCTGAACCTAACCCTATCCTGAGCCATCTTTATCCCATATGCTAGAGCCTAGTGTTAGAGTAACTGTGTTGATCCATTTTGTAGAGGATCTTCCTCTCATTCCTTGACTTCACATTTCCCTGTTTGAAGCCTTTTTCTAAGAATTGGTTCTTAATGATAATACACCCAAAGTATTGTGAGGCAAAAAGTTTCACTACCCTTACCTCTAAAGAACAGCCTTTTTATCATGTCCTCCAAGACAGACTTGTTTGTTCTTATAGCAGTCCGTGGAGTATTCAATGCTCTTTACCACGATCACAATTCAAAGAGTCTTCTGTTACCCTTTTTCTTCATCCAACATTCAGGTGCATAAGAAGCAATTGAAAAGACTATGGCTTGAGTCAGGTGTACCTTGTTCTTTAAACTGACACCTGCTGCTTTTTAGCACTTAGGAGAAGTCCTTGACAGCAGATTTTCCCAATAAAACATGCCTTTTGATTTCTTCTTGATTGCTGCTATCATAGATTGTAGCAATCCAAGTGCATCCAAGTAAAATAAAATTGCTAACAATTTTAATCTTTTCTCCATCTATCATAATGTTGCCTATCTGCCCCATAATGAAGATCTTCGTTTTCTTGATGTTAAGATGTATTCCTCTTTGGAGGCTGAAGTCTATGATCTTCTGCAGCAAGCCCTTCAAGTCCTCTTCACTTTCAGTAAGCAAGGTTGTGTCATCTGCATAAAAAAAAGGCTGTTGACTAGTTTTCCTCCAATCCTAACACCACACTCTTTTTCATAAAGTTCAACTTCTAGGGTTACGGAAGGAAAAAGTTCAACTGCATTGAAGGCGTTGAAAAGAATTTCCCAGTAATTAATGTAATGTCAACTGATGTGTTTCAACAAACAGAGGAAGCTTTGGGCATGCTCATTAGCCCTTGCTAAGAAATTTGGAATATAGCTACCTTACCAACTGACTGGAATAGATCCATATTTGTTCTCACTTAAACAATAAAGGGATAAAAGTGATCCAACAGAGTTTGGCAATAAAGGGATGGTAGTGTTAATATTACATGGAAGTATAATCTTGCTGACGATTATTTAAAAATTGTTAGGTACATCAGCAAAGAACTGACAGAAATTCAGGTTAGATTCAAAGAGGCCATGAAATTAGGAATATCATTGCTAATGTCTGATAGATCTTGGCGAGAAGGAGAGAATACTAAAAAGATACTTACTTCTGTTTTATTCACTATGTGAAGTCTTTGACTTTGTGGATCTAAACAAATTTGGGGTGACATTGAAATGAGAATCCCACAACACTTAACTGTGTTAATGTGAAAACTGCACATACACCAAGAACTCTGCAAATAGAGCAAGGGAAAACTGCATGGTTTAGAGATAGGAAAAGTGTGTGTGAGGGTAGACTTCTTCCTTCAGGTGTTGTTGCTAAATGCCATCGAGTTGAGTAGAACTTATAGCGACCCTGTGAACATCAGTTTTGAGCCCTGCCCTGTCCTGTGCCATCTTTATCATCTTTGCCAGTAAGAAAGAGCCCATTGCTATAGTCATTGTGTTAATCTATTCATTAAGCGTCTTCTTCACTGACCCTCCACTTTTCTGACTTGCCTTTTTCCAAGGAGTAGTCCCTCCTAAAAACGTGTCCAGAGTGTTTAAGACAGTTTCATCATCCTCCCCACTCCAGAGCATCTTGGTAGCACTTTCTTCAAGACATATTTGTTTCTGTAAAAAAAAAAACAACCCAACCAAACCCTACAAAAAACCCAAAGAAACCAAAATGGAAAATTCAGCATAACTATTTTGTATCTATTATTAAAAGTTTGGGGTTTTTTTATATAATTTCAATTTTTTGTGACACTTTCTTTGAAACTTGTTACATTAAACATTTTATTTTCACATAGTCTCAAAAAGTTAAAATAGCTTTTCAAAGCAACGACTTTCTGATTTTGGCATAATTCTTCAAAACTTATTATTAATTCACACAAGTTGGCATTAGACCATGAACTTCTTCAGAAATAATTACAAAGCCAGAGTATTCAGCTGCCTCAAAAATAAATTCAGCCTTCTTTCTAAAGGAAAAGATTTTAAAGTAAAATGCTTTCTTATTATCTTTAAATTGATTTAGGGACTTTTAAATTCTGGTTTTTTAGAATCAATCAGACATAATCTCAATTAACTATACACAGAAATCTCAATAAATAGAGATAAGCTTTAAAAAATTACCATGTTGGTCATCACAAAAAAGAAATCTCCACAGAATTAAATATGTCCCTGCACAATATTATAGGTTTAAATATACAACTCAGATTCCAGAGCTATTATTATGGTCTCAAAGTCTAAGACTAAAACTGAAAGATGCGCTTCAGCTGCAAATATGTAGCAATTATCATGAAATGAACTTCATTCCACATTTTTGCTAATCACCATGGAAACCTGCATTCAATGGCTTCTTTCTGGGAAATATTCCAGACTCTATCAGACATTTTTAGTTTAGAAGTTTAGAATAATTTTACTTTCTTGTTTGGTTATATCATAGTTTTTAGCAAAATAAAATATTCTATAATGTTAAAACTTTCTGATAATCAGAACCAACCAACATATAAAAGATTCTTGGGTTTTTAGATGCAAGAAGAATGATTGAATTAATTATATCTATCAATATATAATATATTATGAATATAACTCATCAATACTTTAGAGAGCTCTGGTGACCTAGTGGTACAAAAATACACTGCAATCTTCTATAGTGTGATTTACTGTCTTTGAAAACCTACCAGAGGATCAACTATGGGTTGTAACAACAACAATAATAACTTAGTATGTTAAGAATACTTTGTATGTCATCAGAGGAAGCTTTGGTGGCACAGTCCATAGTGAATTAAGCAGCGAACTTAAAAGCTTCTAAGGCTCTGGTAGTTCAAATCTACCAGCTGCTTTAATGTTGAAAAAGGAACAGTCTCTTCTTGGAATTTATAACTTAAGAAACCTGATGGAGGGTGTTTTGAGTAAGAACTGACTTGATGACTGCGTGATGTTATTGTTAAGTGCCATCAAGTTGCCTGTAACTCATAACAACTCTATGTACAAAAGCTCTGAACCCCACCTTATCATGAGCCAGTCTCACCGACTTCAAAGCACCTAATCCTGTTGCCCCAGTTACTGTGCCAATCCATTTCGTCCAGGGTCTTCCTCTCCTCTGCTGCCCTTCCCCCCTTCTAAGCATGATTTCCTTCTCCAAGGACTGATCCCTCCTGGCCACATGCCCAAATTATGTGAGATGGAGCTTCAAAATCTGCCTCCACAAATAATGCATGGTGTCACTGTTGTAGGACTGACATCAGGGTTGGGGTAAAACCGAGAAAAACTGGATAAATTATGTATACTGCATTGAAACATGAGGGAGAGAACAGTTTAAAAGCGATGTTTGATAGAGTAATATGGTTATCACAAGAGTCCAGAATTAAGGTTGCATAGTGGAGTGTACTTGGGGGTTGGGGGTGGGCTGCGGGTGATTATATACCAATGAAAGAATTTTTCTTTTACTTTTCAAAGAGAGAAGCGAACTGGGTGGGGAGGGCTGGGCAGGGAGAAAAGTGCAACAATGAACGAATGGAAATCCAAAATATCTATAAATGTTCATTAAAATTAATAAAATAAAATAAAAATATCTTTACCTCCAAGGAGAAACTTGGTTTCACCCTCTCCAAGACAGACTTATTTGTTCTCCTTGTGGTCCATGGTATGTTCAATACTCTTCTCCAGCACCACAGCTCAAAGACATCAGTTCTTCTATCATCAGTAATTATTGTCTAACTCTCTGATGCATAGCATGTAATTATGAAGACAATGGCCTAGATCAGGTGCACATTAGTTTCTAGACTGATATCATTGCTCTTTAACTCTTTGGAGAGGTCCCTGGCAGCATACTTCCCTAGAGCAATTTGTCTTTTGATTTCCTCACTGTGGGTGCTAAGGATGTTGATGGTTCCAAGCAAGCTGAAATTGTTAACAACCTCAATCTCTTCTCTATCTATTTTGGTGTTGCCAACTGGCCCAGTGATGAGAATCTTTGTTTTCTTGATGTTAAGCTTCAATCCATATTGAAGAGTACAGTCTTTGACCTTCGGCAGAAAATGTTCCAGGTCCTCCTCAGTTTTGGTAAGCAAGGTTTTATCATCTGAATGATGCAGGTTATTGATGAGTCTTCCTCCAATCCTGATGCTACACTCCTCCTTACAAAGTCTACCCTCTTGAATTATTTGTTCCACATATAAATTGAAAAGGTATGCAGGTGGGACATATCCTTGATGCACTCCTTTCCTAAATTCGAACCGTGTAGTGTTTCCTAACTCTGCTCTGCCTCCTGGTCCAAGCATAGGTTTCTAGTAAGTACAATCAACTGTTCTGGGATTCCCATTCTTTTCAAGGTTCACCACATTTTGTTTTGATCTACACAAATGCTTTTTCATAGTTAATGACGTATAGATAGACATTCCTCTGGTACTTTGCTTTTAGCCACAATCACCTGACATTGACATTAATATCTCTTGTGCCATGGCCACTTACATATCTGGTAGCTCTCTGTTAATGTACTTTTCCAATGTGTTTCTGGATAATCTTCAGCAGAATTTTGCTTGTGTGTGGTATTAGTGATATTGTTACATAATTTACACACTGTGTCAGATAACTTTTTTTGGGGGGGGATAGGAATAAATATGGATCTCTTCCAATCAGTTGACCAGGTAGTTATCCTCCAGATTTCTGGGAACAACTCAATGAGCGTGTCCAGGGTAGCATATGTTTGTTGAAATATGTCAATTGATGTGCAATCAATTCCTTAGCCTTATTTTTTGGACAATTCCTTCAGAACTGCTTAAATTTCCTCCTTTATCTTCATGCCTCTTGATCATATATGAGATAGTGATTAAAATTCATTTTATACTGATTATTAATGAAACATAGTTTCACTTAGAGCCATTTAACAAGGGTGTTAATTAGAATTTCTCCTTCAGAAGGAGAAAACAATGTTTATTTTGCCAACTAAATATTTTGGAAAATTTCTTATCTTTGAATAGATAGTAAAAGAATAATGAATGTTGGCACTAAACCGTATCAACATTTTCAAGCCTACATATATTGTTTGGAATGTAAGTTATGTGTCAAAGTCAAAAGAATAAGGATATCTTCAAAGAAGCTTCTGAGAAATAAAATAGAATTAAGCTTGGAGGCTAGGTATTCAAAGTATATACACACAGAAGCTCCAAGGAATATAAGGAATATGGAAGATGCTCTCTAATTAATTGATCCATTGAACAGAAACTTACTCTGGAAATACAAGTAGAAAAACCTATTGCTAGCATAATTGCTGTTAGGTTCTGTTTGGTCAGTTCCAACTCATAGTGACCCCGGGTACAATAGAAAGGAGCCTGCCCAAGCTGCAACCCTGCCAAAGCCTGTGTGTCTTCACAACCACTGCTGCGCAGCGATCATGGAGCCACTGCATTAGTTACCTTAAAGATCATCTTCATGTTTGCTGAACTTCTACTTTTCTAAGCATGATTTCTCTCTCCAGGAATTGGGTTCTGCTGATAACATTCCCAATTATATAAGATGAAATATCATCCTTGCTTTTAAGGAACATCCTTTTTGGTGTTATTTAAATATACTCCTCCATAGGCACAATGGCCTTTTCTTTAATATAGTACATAATAAAAAACCCACAAAAATAAACAAAAAACCACATACACATAAAACTCCCCCCCAAAACCTAAAAAAACCCATTAATAGCATGCCAAATTAAAAAAAAATTACCTTAATTTTGTAAACACCTGAGAAAAAGTGTCAGCAAAGTTTTGAGCTACCATCTAAATGAGTGGAGATGGAAAATCCATTTTCTACCATGAGTGAGGGAAAGAGGAAATCAAGTATGGTCATCTTGATGAAAAATATCATCAGAAACATACACAGCTACTTTAAGCAATGAGTAAGGAAAGAGAACTGTGAAGTTTGTCTGTTAATATTACTTTTTCCAGCATGGATGACTGACTATGTGAAGGGGTGGGACTAAGCAAGTGAGGGTGTTGGCTTATCAATAAATGGATAAGTAATCTACCATTTCACAAGGAGATTGGCCAGTCTCAACAATCAACATGAGGACTGGCTAGTCTCATTAATAAAACTGAACCGCTCTAGATACAGAGAATGAAAAGACTCTACCAGAAGAGGTAATTCTTCCCTCACCCAGAGAAGAGAGACCTTCCCCAATCCAGTGAAAAATAGAATATCCAGTATTCTCCTTCAGCATCATAGCTCAAAGGTGTAACTTCTTCTTCTGTCATCCTTATTCATTGTCCAGCTTTCAAATGCATAATCAATACTGTTCTTCAGAAATACTACGAACAAGAGCAAAATTCAAGTTGCACAATAGGCATTGGCAAAAAAATAAGTCCTCAGCAATTAATGTGATCCCAACTGGATGTGCTCACCAATTTATGCCAGGAAATTTAGAAGACAATTACCTGGTCAACGGACTGGAAGAGTCCATACTTGTTCTCATTCCTAAGAAAAGTTATCCAACAGAATATGGAAATCATCAAACAATATGATGTCACTTAAATAATACTGTTCTGAAAATACAAGACTCTGAGTGTTAGATGAGAGCAAGGAATTAGAGATCAAAGTCTTAAGGGAAGACTCATATTTACATAGGATTTAGTTCTGACAATCTTTCTAAATTTTCTCAGTAATAACAAGAGACATATTCCCTCTTAGCTCTAGCAGAAATGATGGAGCACAGTGATTGGGTAATATACCAGAGTTTTCTCAAGAACACATTTGACTTTCTGGACATAAAGGCTTTGCCTGATTCATCGGAGAAATGAGTGTATTCCTTTCAGTGCAGCCTTTTATAGCTTCTAAAGCACTGAGAATTCACCAAAGTGTAATAAGTAAGCTTTACAAGAATAAATCTTGATAGGGTTTCAGGCCAAATTTTTATATCATTGTATTGCTCATATTAATTATGTAACTATCCTCTTCAATACACCCCCATAGAACAATTCTGTATGTTTATTCTATGGAACTATTTCCTTCATAATTTATTTAGAAGAGTCAGTACAAAGCTGGCTTCTATGAGTCAGGAATTCGTGTCTCACATGTCCGAATTTTCCAAACTTCTCTACCACTCTATAATCTCTAATATCAACTACTCTTCTTCTCCTCCTTAATCTCCTTCCTATCTCTGTCTTTGAGTTTCTTAATTTGTTTCAACTCCTTATAGAACTCAAAGAGAAATGACTCAGACAGTTGCAGAGATTGGCAAGTCACAAATCTATGGGTCAAGTGTTAATCTGGAAGTCTCTCCTCATCCACATAACCATCAACCAAACCAGCAGACCAGACAGCAGGCTTCCAACTCACAAGATTGCACATAAAACAGTTCACAGTGCTGCTCATGAGGCTACACATAAGGCGAAGAAAGCTGGTGTTTAATGTCATACAGTAGGCCACTGGTTCAAATCCAAGAGGTTCCAGGTACTGAATATGGGATCCAAAACAAAGAGAAAGTAGTCAGCCAGCCATTCCTGTATATTGGCTGCAAGTCATGCCATTAAAACTAAGAATGACAACTAGGGTCATACATTCTTTTAACGGTGAAGACTCATGGCATATTCCACCCTACTCCTGCCTTGATAATGTTGTTGTTATGTGCCGTCAAGTCGCTTGCGACTCATGAGACCACAGATACAGAAACAAGGATGTAGAATACATTTTAAAGTAGAGGACTAGGGTTATTTTTGTTATTGTGTACTGTTGAGTGGAAACCAACTCAAACCTGACCCTCCAACGAGTTTTTAGAATAAGTAAACTGTATAGGAGGAGATTGCCCATATTTCTGCCATGGAGAAGCCAGTGGATTTCAACATCACACCTTTAAGTTGGCAGGGAAATTTTTCACCACTAACCCACCAAAAAGGTTATGTTAAATAATTCACTGCACTTACACATATGTGTGGACAAACACATGAGGAAATTTATTGGGGAAAAAATCAACAGTTTAACCAAAACAATGAATGTTTTGCATTTATGGACTCATAGGGATTGACTTGTCCTCATAGAAAATACGTGTAGTCAGGTTGACTATAACTTATGGCAACACTAAGAACAACAGATCAGAATGTTGCCTGATTCTACATGATTCTCATTATCATGCTCGAGACCATTGTCATTGTCACTGTCAATCTATCTTGTTTAAGATATTCCTCTCTTTCACTGTCCCTTTACCTTTCTGAGCATGATTTCAGTTTACAAGGACTGATTCCTCCAGAAAATATGTCCAAAGTCAGTGAGATGAATCTTTGACATCATTGTGCCTAAAGAGTACCGTGATTACACTTCTTTTAACACATGTTTGTTCTCTTGGCAATCTATGGGACATTCAATACTCTTTATCAGCACCACAATTTTATGGCATCAATTGCGCTGCTGTCACCCTTATTCATTGTCCAACTTTCAGATGCATAGGAAACAATTTAAAGTACTAACACTTTATATATATAGTGATATAGTGTGTGTGTTTATATATATCTCAACACTTTATATATATCAATACTTTATATATATCAATACTTTATATATCTCAACACTTTATTATATCAGTTTGTAAATGGAAATCCTTGCTCTTTAAAACTCTGTAGAGGTCATTTATAGAATATTTGCTTGATGGAACATGTCTTTTGATTTTTTGACTGCTGCTGCCAAGAGTATTGGTTGTGAATTCAAGTAAAAGGAAATTGTTCACAATTTCAATCTTTTTTCCATCTATAATGATGTTGCCTGTGCCTTCAGTGCACCTTGGAAATCTTCCTTCAGTATCATTGGTTCTTGATCATTGGCTACTTCCTAAAATGGCTCAGTGTTGACTAAATCTTTTTGGAACAGTAACTGTATATGACTTCCATCTTCTTTTGATGCTTCTTCCACCATTCAAGATTTCGCCCATTGAATCCTTCAGGGTTGCAACTCAAGGTTTGAGTTTGTTCTTAAATTCTTTTAGCTTAGGAAATACTGAGAATATTTTTCGTGTGTGTGTGTGTGTGTGTGTGTGTGTGTGTGTGAGTTTTCCCCCAGCTCATTGCACATTTCATTACAGTACTTTGCTTTGTCTTCTTGGGCTGCCCTTTGAAATCTCCTGTTCAACTCTCTTACCTCAGCATTCTTTCCCATTGTTTTGGCTTCATTTCCTCCCAATTCACATTTCAAAATCTCTTCTGAAATCCTTTATGGTGTTTTATTTCTTCTCTTTCTTTGTAATAAACTTCAGATGAGATTAGTAGAAAGTATTTTTTAAAATAAATCTCTCTTAAGATATAAAGTAAATAAGTGAGCAAGAGAAACTAGAGAGATGTCATGTCACATTAAGATTAACCAGGAGTAGGAGCTGAAAAAAACCCAAAAAGTTTCCCCGGAGCTCTCAAAGAAAGATAGGCTTCCCCTAGAGTTTACCTCTTAATTAGGACTTCAGTGCACCTTGGAAATCTTCCTTCAGTATGATTGGTTCTTGGTCATAGGCCACTTCCTAAAATGGTTCAGTCTCTTAACCTATGACAAAATAATTATTTCTTCAAGTCATCCACTTGTATTATATCTGTTATAGCAGTGTTAGATAATCAAGACAGAGGCCCTTCCAGAATTAAAAAAAAAACCACACAACAAAAACAAACCAAAACCTGTATGATGAATTTTCTATAACATACTCATGTGCTCACAAGAAATATGAAAGATAGCTACCTTGCCAACTGACCAGAAGAGATCTTTATTTTTGTCCTTTCCAAAGAATGGTGATCCAGCAAAATAAGGAAATTTTCAACAATATCATTAATATTATACAAAAGTAAAATAGTGCTGAATTCAATTTTAAAACACCTGGAGCAATAAATAGACAAGAAGTTGGTTTTGGAAGGAGACAGAGAACGAGTTACCGTTGCTAAATTCAAATGCACTTTATATGAAAACAGAGAATACCAGAAAGATATTTCTGTTTTTGAAATGTATTTTATTGACTATTTAAAGGCATTTGACTGGGTAGAACAAAGCTAATACAGAAAACATTGATGAGGATTGAAAACCAGAACATTTAGTTGTGATCATGTAGAACCTTTACACAGAACAGGAAGTATTGTTCAAATAGAGCAAGGGGATACTACAAAGTAAATCTGGAAAGACATACATCAGTCTTTTGTCTTTTCACTGTACCTATTTAGGTTATATGCTAAGCAAATAATTCAAGGAACTGGAATATGTTAAGAAGAAAACAGCATCAGGAATGGAGGAAGACTCATGAAAAACAGAGGAAGATGACACAATTTTATTTTGCAGGAAATCTAGAAAAGACTTGAAATATTTACTGATGAAATTGGAAAGGTTCTACCCTTCAGCATGGATTTCACCTAAAATCAAGAAAGATAAATCCTCACACTGGACCAATAACTACTTCATGGCAAATTAAAGAAAAGATTTAAGTTATCAAAAATTTCATTTTACTTGTACTACAATCAACATCCATGAAAGCAGCAGTTGATAAATCAAACGATGTATTGCATTGGGACAATCTGATGGTACCTAATTTCTCATACTTTCAGTATGTTCCTACGAGGAGTCCGTTCCTGAAGGAGGTATCAGGTTTGGTCAAGTGAAAAAAAGGAAGACGCTCAGTGAGATGATACAGTTTCTGCAACAACAGGTTTAAGCACAGCGAAGATGGTGAGGACTCTGTAGGAGGGGCAGTGTTTCATTCTATTGTTCATGTGAACAATATGCTTGTCACAGGCAAAATATACAGATTAAAGATATACAGATAAAAACTCCTAACTTGACAGAGCAACACTATCCCAGCCCAATGACCATAACCCTTTGAGACGGTTGTTAAAGATAAAATGGGCTGTTTTAGAAGTAACAGTTGTCTATGTTGTTGTTATGTGCCGTCAAGTTGTTTGTGACTCATAGTGACCGTACAACAGCCCTAAACCCTGCTCTATCCTCTGCCAATCGCACTGCCTCTGACACACTCATCCCGATTATCCACCTCATAAAGGGCTCTCTCTCTCCACCCTACCAAGCATGATGTCCCTCTCCAAGGACCTGTCTCTCCTTACAA
>NW_006399752.1:6024875-6032379 GCF_000299155.1 Elephantulus edwardii
GCTTGGGTGTCTTTCATCCTCTCTCCAGGTTCATAGGTTCTCTATGAACATAGAGAAATTATTTTCATGATAGAATAGGGTCAGATCTTTTGTTTATAGAGTTGCTATGAGTCATATTCTACGTGACGGCACTTAACCAATGCTAAGTGAGACATGAGACTAGTGTTGTTATATTTTGGAAGAACATTCTTCTAAGTTGTACATCACTTTTCTGTCAGTTTATTGTACTGAGGTAATCTGGGTTTCCTGTGATGCTTAAACTTGTGCGATTGGTTGTCAAATACCATAACGGATGCCCAATAAGACAGGTTTGGAAGCAGGAGTGGCATCCACTTCCTCAACCACATGCCTATAAAAACTCTATGAACTTGGAGAAAGGATGATAGTTTTAGAAAGGCAATCAGGTTTTTTTTGTTCATAGAGTCACTATGAGTCGTGCTTGACTCAATGGCAATCAACTACAACTATAACAACTTACGTGAAAGATTGATGATTTGAATCCACACAGAAACACATAGGAAGAAATAAAGACTTGGTAGCCTACTTCAAAAGTCACAGCCTTAAAAAGGTAACCACTGTTCAGAGACTATTTTGTAGTTTTCCTTGGTGTCTCTATGCAGTTTTCAACTTGGACTTTTTTGGTAGTCAAAAGCTTAAACTGTTTGTCTTTTCCAGGGTTGCCATTCAGAAGTGTAAAATTACATTGACATTTATAGAATACTTTAATGTATTTGAAATTAACTCCATGATTTCTAGATAGATACAGACAGTGGAAATATAATTTCCAAAGAACTAAATCTGTTTCTGGCAATTGAAGACAAAAGCTCCAAATGCAGATGTTTTTGTGATAAGTTAGAACATGTGTTTTTCCAGTCACACAAGACTAGTGGGAGACTCTGTCACCTGTTGTTGTTGTTGTTGTTGTTATGTGCCGTCGAGTCGCTTGCGACTCATAGTGACCCTTTGTATAACAGCCCTAAACTCCGCTCTGTCCTGTGCCAATCGCACTGTCTCTGACACTCCCATCCCAATTATCCCAGTCACTGAATCAATCCACCTCATAGAGGGCCTTCCTCTCCTGTGCTGTCCCTCCACCCTCCCAAGCATGATATCCCTCTCCAGGGACCGGTCCCTCCTCACAACATGTCCAAAGTATGTTAGACGGAGCCTCAGAATCTTTGCCTCCAAGGAGCCACCCGGTTTAACCCTTTCCAGGACAAATCTGTTTGTTTTCCTAGCAGTCCACGGTATTCTCAATACTCTTCTCCAGCACCAGAGCTCAAAGGCATCAATTCTCCTTCTATCCTCCCTGGTCATTGTCCAACTGTCTGATGCATAACAAGTGACTGGGAAGACCATAGCCTGTATCAGACGCACTTTAGTCTCCAGAGAGACACCATTGCTCTTCAGTACTTTGGAGAGGCCCCTAGCAGCAGACTTTCCCATGGCAATGTGCCTTTTAATTTCCTGGCTGCTGGTGCCAAGACTGTTGACTATGGAGCCAAGCAAACTAAAGCTGTGTACAATCTCAATCTCTTCACCATCCATCCTGATGCTGCCAACTGGTCCAGTAGTGAGAATCTTTGTTTTCTTGACATTGAGCCTCAATCCATATTGTAGGCTGCAGTCCTTGACACTCTGCAGCAGGCGCTTCAGGTCCTCTTCAGTTTGAGCAAGCAGGGCTGTGTCATCCGCATAACGCAGGTTGTCACCTAGATAGGTCAAATGAGCAGTCAAATATTTTTATGTAGAAAGTTTTTGTGTGGAAACCTTGGTTTTAAAGCTAAGAGAACATGGAAAAATGCATAAGTTAAATGGGGAAAAGGATATTTTAATGGCTATCAGTGTAAACCAATGACCAGAGAGTAAATGACAGACACGATTTCTCAGCAGAAAGCATGAGGAGATGAATATTAAGAAGCAGGTGCATCCCAGATGTTCCTTGGCATTAGATAAGCATTTTGTATTTCCTAATGCCAGAATCACCCTGACACAAGCATTACCCTGGAACACTGGGATTTAGAAAAAGTGGATGTAAAGTGACTAAGAATAATATTACTCAGTAGAAAAAAAAACCCACCAAAATATAAAATATTGAATTGACTAAGATTAAGTTTCTGATGTTAAAGGAGAATTGGATATAGGCACAAATACCAATTAAAAGTCAGTTTTGAGAAGAAGAAAATCTGCATGTGTACATTAATCACATTCAGTCATTTATGTTAAAAGATATAATTTCCACCACTTGGTAATAGTAGCTCAAAATATCAGTTAGATAATACAAGAAAGTTACGTTCCTTATGCACCCAGAAGAGTATCATGGAATTTTTACTTCTAAACTGAGATTGTTAAAAACTTTAGTCTGCTGCGCTCCACTGTCAACACTCTTGGCACCAGCAGCAAGGAAATTAAAAGGTGCATTGCCATGGGAAAGTCTGCTGTTAGGGACCTCTCCAAAGTACTGAAGAGCAATGGTGTCAACCTGTAGACTAAGGTGTGTCTGATACAGGCCAAGATCTTTGAAATCACTTGTTATGCATCAGAGAGTTGGACAATGACTAGGGAGGATAGAAGGAGAATTGATGCCCTTGAGCTGTGGTGCTGGAGAAGAGTATTTAATATACCATGGACTGCCAAGAAAAAAACCAGATTCAGCCTTGCGAAGGTTAAACCAGGCTGCTCCTTGGAGGCAAGGATTCTGGGGCTTTATCTGACATACTTTGGACATTTTGTAAGGTCCTTGGAGAGGGACATAATGCTTGGGAGGGTGAAGGGACAGCAAAGGAGTGTAAGACCCTCTATGAGATGGATTGATTCAGTGACTGGGGTAATCGGATGGGTGTGTCAGAGGCAGTGCGATTGGCACAGGATAGAGCAGGGTTTAGATCTGTTGTGCATAGGGTCACTATGAGTCGCAAACGACTCGATGGCACATAGCAACAAAGACAACAACAAACTGATAACAATTTAACTGATGGGGAGAGAGTAGCTGTTGAATGGAACATCATGGATATGTAAACTTTACCCCAAATAGTCTAATTTTTTTTATAATAAGAACAATAAGTATCATACTTATATAATTAGAATGTATTTCTATTTTAGGAGATATTATTCTTTTTGTTCTCTAGCAAAGTGGAATAAATTAAACATACATGATAATATTTTAGATAAATCACAATTTTAATAATTTGTAGAATGTGCTACCTCTATACTTTCTTGGTGTGTAGAGTACTAAAAATATTTGATCAACATTGAACTATGATAGGAAGTAGCATATGATCAAGAACTTATTATAATGAAGAAATCTATCCAAGCTGCCCTGAAGGCATTGACAAAAAATTGAAGCTTCAGGAATTTCTGGAATACCAAATGACATGTTTCCATAAACACATACAATCCTGGACATGCTAATTAGTCTATGCCAAGAAATTTGACAGTTATATGGTCAACTGACTGAAGAGATAATTATTTGTTCCTATTCCAAAAAGAGGTGATCCAAAAGAATATGGAAATTATTGAACCATATAATTAATATCATATGTGAGTAGCATCTTCCTGAAGATTATTTGAAAATATTTAGAATAATGTAACAACTGAGAACTTTCAGGAATTCAAGTTGGATTTAGAAGAGTCCATGGAAAGAGTAATATCATTGCTCATGTCATAGGATCAAAATAGAGAATACCAGAAAGATGTTTATTTGTATTTTGACTATACAAAGGCAATTGAGTGCTTGGACCTTAATAAATCATGATGATATTGAGAAGAATGAGAATCACAACACTTAATAGTACCTAGGAGACACTGATACATAGGCTGTTAAGTAGTTGTTTGAACAGAACAAGAAAATACCCATTATTTAAAATCAGAGAAAGAATGTGTCAGGGTTGTATCCTTTCTCCATTCCTATCCAATCTGTGTGCTGAGCAAACTATTTGTGAAGCTGGAGAATATGAAAAGTGTGGCTTCAGGGTTGACAGAATACCCAATAACAATCTGAATTATGCAAATGACACAACATTGCTTGCAGAAGGAGCAGAAGACTTGAAACACTTAATATGAAAGATCAAAGACTATGGTCTTTAATATGGATTATATCTTAATCTTAATCTCAAGAAAATGAAAATCCTTACCACTGGACAAATATGCAACATGGTGATATATGGAGAAAAATTTGGAGTTGTCAGCAATTTCATTTTGCTTGCATCCACAACCAATAACTATTTTAACAGCAGTTAGGAAAGCAATAGACATGTTTTATTAGGAAAATCTACTCTCAAAGACCTCTCCAACGTTCTAAAGAGCAAGAATATCAGTTAAAAACTAAAATGTGTCTGATCCAAGCCGTAGTACTTTCAATTATTTCTTAAGGATCTGTAAGTTGTATAGTTAGTAAGGATGACAGAAGTATCATGCTTTTGAATTGTAGTGAAGAAGAGTATTAAATATCTCATAAACTGCCAAATGAACAAATCTATTGTGGAGAAAAGACAACCAAAATCCTTTTCAGAGACAAGGATGCTGAATCTTTGTCTTGTATATTTTGAACATGTTGCCAAGATGGGCCAATCTCTGGTGGGGAAAAACCACCAACAACAAAACAACAGCAACAACAACAAAAACACAATGAAAAAAAAACACAAAACTGGGAAGGGTACAGTATCAGAGAAAGAAGACCCTCTGTAAGATGGATTGACACAGTGACTGTAATAATAAACTTGAGCACATCAGAGATTGTGAGAACAGAGCAAGGTTCAGATCTGTTTAATGTCTATGAGGTTGTAATGAGTCATAGTGACTTGATGAAACCTTACAGAAACGACATACTTTCTCAGCATCCATCTAGGACTGAGATATAAAAGGAGACTGGTCCACTCATCTGTTCTGTATGGTATGAGTGAAGAATTCTATCATTTTCCTCACATTTATATTCTACTATTGAAAAATCAGAAATAAGCATGAGTCATTAGTAACATTTCTTCAACAAATATTTATTTCAGTGACTTTGTGCCAAATGTCATTCTAGGCACAAACCAAGGAATAAAGGAAAGAAATTATCTTTACTTATAAAGCTAATATTATATATTTGAAAATACCTAACGATTGAAGGGGAAGGAGTAATTTCAGTTCGCTATGTAATTCTTAAGACGTGTAAAGTTGCTAAGTAGCAGATGAGATGTGTATAAGGTGATATTTGTACACATCCCAAAAATCAATGTGTATATGTAGTAGTCTCATAGATGGGCTTTGGATGATCCTTATATCCTAGTAAATATCATGGTTTAGTGAATATCAGTGTTCTAACGACCTAAATCGAATCAGGGATAATGTGTTAGATCAATAGAATGTGGCAGAGGTGATGGTGCAGGATTTCTGAGGTTGTTGATAAAGGCCATTGGGTTTTCACCTCAGTCTCACAGATCTCTTGTTCCGAGCAAATTGGCACATGCTCTGAATACATTCAAGGAGCACTGGAGGCAGACTAAAGTCAGAAGTACTGAGACCTTTAGAAGAAACTTGCTAGCAATGTTAAAAAGCAACTTCAGAAGTTGATCCTCTGGTTTAACTGAAGTTTCACATTACTGCAGTAGTATCCAACATCTTGAATTTCAACTGCAAGAAACACTTGAGCTTTTTCTTATTGCTGTGGAGTAGAAACCAGTTCATAACTGTAAAAAGAGCAAGGGCCATGCAGAGATGGCCATATTTGTCCTTTTCCAGCTTCACAAAGGGGACCTATCCCTCTCAACAACATAAACAACACAAAATCAGTTCCCAGGAGGTAAATATCTCCCACACTCTCACACCTTTTTTTACTCATCCCAGCACCAAGCTTATTACTTTACTGGGTCCAAAATCTGAGGGTATAGCTTACAGACCACACACAACCATCCTGGGGAAGTCAAAAGGCAGAATATTCAGAATAGCAGAATAGAGACAAGACAGCTTCCAAAATGTGCTCAAGGGCTCCTCAGCCTTGAGCATCATGTTTGTAGGCCAGTGTTGCAAAATTCTCAGTTCTGCCAATATTGTCTCTCTCCCTCATATAGCCCTCTTAGAAACTTGGACAAAAGGCTCTTACCTCTGGTCTCACGGTGTAGTATTCCCACTCTCTCTCATGTTAGGTCTCTGGTTCTCTTGGGCTGCTTTGGCTTTTCCTCTCATAGACTCTTGTCAGCCTGGCACACAAGTCTCTGCTCCTGAAAGACATATTTAATTCTCTTGCTTCTTTGCTGGTGGGAAGGTTTCTCTCTTTTTATGCTCATTTAAGGGCAAGACTTGCCAGTCTCCTGGTGGATTGGTGAAACGAGTCAAGCCCCTTATGAATAGGATAACACACCCTACTGGCACATTCCCACTCCTCCACCAAAGCCCAGTAAAATTCTGTGGCTAGCAAAGCCATTTTGAACACTAAATGCTTCATAATACCTGACCTGCCAGTGAGGGTTGAGAGGCTGTAAATCACATAAGAGTGAGAAAACTGTCTGTCCATCTTCACACACCCCCGCCCCCCGCACCTCTGAGCTGCTGGTAAAATCACCTCAGAATTCTTGATCTACAGAAACTGTATATGATATTAAATGTTGGTTTACGTCATTGTTTTTGAGGATAGTCTGCTGCCAAGCAATAATGACAGATAATGGACTCTCATGGTATAATGGTAAGAAGTTGCACTAGCACCTCAAAGGGTGGTTGGAATCCTCCAGGTACTTTGTGAGAGAAAGATGGAGAATCTCATCTCATGAGATTTATAGTGTCTTTTAAAGGGAAAAGAAAAAAAAAAGAGTCTTGCTATACCGCGCATGCTGGAGTGCATTGGCTTTCCACAGGCACTATCCCACTACTGATCGGGCACGGGAGTTTTGACCCACTCCGGTTCCTATCTGGGCCGGTTCACCCCTCCTCTGGCAATTTAGTGGTGCCCCGTCACCCTAATGATGCTGAACTTAGTGCGGACACCCTATCGGCATAGCACACTACAGAGCAGAACTCCTGGACTCAAGTGACGCCCAGCCTCAGCCTCCTGAGTAGCTAGGACTGTAGGCATGGGCCACCGCGACCGTTGAAATTTACATCTTTATACGTGATAAAGATCACAGCTCTCAAATCTCTTCATAGCTCACCGAAAAACTAGGTAGGTCCTATGAGAGGGTGAGTCCTAGGTAACTGTAGTTAAGGAGAGCAAGATCTGGCAACTGTTTGCAAGCAAGTAGGAAACTTTATTTTTAAAGATTAAAGAACATGCAATTAGGACTAAAGAAGTTCCAAAACCTGAATAATTAGTAGAAATACAGTGCCCGTTGTCATAAGAAGGGGGAAAAGGAAAAGGAGGGAAGAAGGGGGAGAAGGAATAGGGCGTCCTTGCATAACCAGTTCTAATACTCAACTTCCTCATGACTTGTCCAGGAATAGGTGGTATACCAATTGACATATTTCAGTTAACAGATGCTGCCCTGGACGTGCTCACCAAGTTGTGCCAAGAAATCTGGAGAATGACCACTTG
>NW_006399752.1:6033484-6037798 GCF_000299155.1 Elephantulus edwardii
GTCTAACATACTTTGGACATGTTGTGACGGTGCGATTGGCACAGGACAGAGCGGAGTTTAGGGCTGTTGTACATAGGGTCACTATGAGTCGCAGGCGACTCAATGGCACATAACAACAACAACAACCTCATGACTTGGAGCCTGGGATACCAAGACATCTTTCTTATAAGTTTGAATTATTGTGAGTCTAGTCAGTTTAGTCCCACCTGGAGTATAAGGAAGGGAGAGTATCTTGGTGCAACTCCTCTTGGATTGATACCGTGACCGGGGCACAACTCCTCTTGGATTGATACAGTGACCGGGACAATGGGATTGGTGTGTCAGAATTAGTGAGACTGGCTCAGGATAGAGCTTCAGAGCCACTGTACATAGGGTCACTGTGAATCACAGGCGACTCAATGGCACATAACAACAATAAGTATGAGAGGTTTAGAAGCTCGAATGGCATCCACTTCCTAAATAGCATGCCTCCAGAAACTCCATGAACTTTGATAAATATCAATAGTTGTATAGGGGCTTCAGGTCTTTTGTTCATAGGGTTGCTGTGAATCATGCTCAACTTGAAGGCAATCAACAATAACAACAACAATATTTTAAAGTCTGCTGTTAGGGACCTCTCCAGAGTACTGAAGAGCAATGATGTCAGTCTGGAGATTAAGATGTGCCTGATCCAGGTCATAGTCTTTGCAGTTATTTGCTACGCATCAGAAAGCTGGACAACAACTAGGGATGACACAAGGAGAAATAATGCTTTTTGAGCTGTGGTGTTGGAGAAGAGTATTGAATATACCATTGACTGCTGGGAGAACAAACAGGTTAGTCCTAGAAAGGATGAAACAAGGCTGATCCTTGGAGGCAAGGATTCTGAAGCTTCGTCTGGCATACTTTGGACATGCTGCAAGGAGTGACCAGTCCTTGGAAAAGGACATCATTTTTGGGAGGGTAGAGGGTCAACATAAGAGAGAAAGCTCCTTGATGAGATGGATTGATTCAGTTACTGGGATACTGGGGGGCAAGTGTATCAGAGAGAGTAAGCTGGGCACAGGACACAGGATAGATTTGGGTTCAGAGCTGTTGCAGATAAGGTCGCTGTGAGTCACAAGTTACTCGATAGCAAATAACATCAACAATAACAACATTTGTAATGAATAAACCGTTGATTATACATCATTTTATCATTATTTCTTTAACCTTACTTCTGTCACAAAGCTGACTACTAATTCTCCCTTGTTCCTAACTTTTGAATTCTGTTGACCAATTATTTTTCTTTTTTTAATTGGTATGTATATAATTATTTATATGCAATGTGCTTCATTCATGTAAATAATAGAGGGTTTTGTGCTTTCACATTTTTCTTCACTGACACAATGATTTTAAATGAATCAATATATTACAAGAGACCAAAGGTGGAAGGAGTTAAACTAGTTGGGATAATATTACATTATGTCTGGGTAGGCAGTAAAGAAAGCAAACGTGTTCCTTGGATATATAGTACTTGATTGATATCTCTGGTAAATTCTAACTCTAAAATTTACCTTTGGATTTATTCTTGAATTCAATGCAGGAACTTACATTAACCTATATTTTCTTGTGCTAGTTTGGGTTAGATTGAGTTTTCAATAAGGCAATCAAACAATAATACAGAGATAATTAAAATTCTGTTTCTTTAAATAGACCATGTGTGAGAGAAATGTAATTTGGGGAAAAGGTTAAGTGATACTCTTTAGGAAGAAGTATACAAATTAGAATACTTGAGTAACAACTAACATTCTCCTTAAAGAAACAGATAAAATTAAAACAAGGCATTAAATAGCCAGTTCTCTGTTAATAGGGCTTATGAGTTGGTGTAACCTGTTCTCAGCAGAAAAACTCTCCTTTTAAACACCTGGATTTCTTTTATTTTGGAACACTACTTCACAGACGTTGAGCCTGCCACAAAAGACACAACTCTGATACTCTGTACAAGAGTTATAAAATGCTGCTGTGCAGATAGACAAAGCCAAGCCAATCCCATTTAATAATGGAAAGCTTGGATAGGGAGCGGAAGATAGGGAAAGAGACAACCAAAAACATAAGCCCATATTTTTGCTAGAATGAATATCAAAGTCTTGGGTTTTTAATCTGCCGAATACCAGAAAGTGATTTTAAGACTTCCTTGCTTTACTGAAAGCAGGGTATTAAAAACCCAGCAACAATTCTTATGTGCAAAACCCGAAGGAGGACCAAAGCTCATTTACATCCTTTATTGCTGAAAGAGTCAAGAACCAAAGTTTAGGGTGTCCTATTCTCATGTTGTAAAAGGGAAACTAAGTCTGATTTTTCTTGCTTCCATGTGATATCAATGATATTGTTCAATAATTTTCACATTCTGTCAGGTCACCTTTCTTTGGAATAGGAACAAATATCTATCTCTTCCAGTCAGTTCACCAGCTGGCTGTCCTCCAGATTTCCTGGGACAACCTAGCGAGCACATCCAGGGCAGCGTCTGTTGAAATAAATCAATTGGTATGCAGTCAACTCCTGGAGGTTTGTTTTTTGCCAGTTCCTTCATAGCAACTTGAACTTTCTCCTTCATCACCATAGTTCTTGCTTATATGGTATTTCATGAAATTCCTCTGTGTCATCCAATTCCTTCTGATAGAGTGACTCTGTGTACTCCTTCCATCTTCTTTTTATACATCCTGGATCATTCAACATTATACCCAAACTATCCTTAAGTATTGCCATCCGTGGCTTGAATTTGTTTTTCAACTCCTTCAGCTTAAGAAAGGCTGAGCGAGTCCGGCCCTTTTGATTTTCTGACTCCAGCTCTCTGCACATTTCATTATAGTATCTTGCTTTGTCGTCTCGAGCTGCCTTTTGAAATTTTCTATTCAGCTCTTTGATTTCTTGATTTCTTCCTTTAGCTTTGGCTTCTTGGCACTCTAATGCAATACTCAGTCTCCTCTGACATTCATCTTGGTCTTTTCTTCTTCTTCAGCCTTTGTAATGACATTTTGCATTCTTTATGGACGATTTTCTTGATATCCTCCCAGAGCTCACTTGGTCTACGCTCAATGGTGCTCAAGGCCTCAAATCTGTTCCTGAGATGGTTTTGAAATTCGAGTGGGACAGACTTAAGATCAGATTTTGGTTCCCGTGAACTTGATTTACTTTTCCTCAACTTCAGTTTAAACTTTCATATCAGTAGTTGGTGGTTTGTCCCACAGTCAGCACCTGGCCTGGTCTTCACTGCTGATATTGAGTCTCTCTACCGAGTCTTTCCACAAATGTAATTTATTTGATTCCTATACATACCACCAGATGAAATCCATGTGTATAGCCTGTGTTTATGTTTCTTATAAGAGGTATTTTCAATGAATAAATCATTGAATGTGCAGGACTCTATCATTCTATTTCCAGCCTCATTTCTCTCACCAAGCCTGTGTGTTCCAGCTACTGATCCTTCTTCCCTGTTCCCAACCTTTGCGTTCCAGTCTCCCATTATTATCAATGCATCTCTATTGCATGTTTTATCAGTTTATGACTGCAAAAGTTGGGAGAAATCTTCTATTTGTCCTCTTTGGCTCTAGTTGCTGGTGCACATATTTGAATGATAGTGGTATTACAGTTTCATTTTTATAAGTATTTTCTCAGTATCAAACAATTTATTTGGAATATTTATAATTCATTTGTGTTTTGAAGTTTTTCACATCTCAAAAATGTTTAAGCACCTTTTATGTTATTTAAATTACGCAAAATCAACCATTAAACAGATGCATAGTTTTTGTATGCATGAAATTTATTTTGACATTACTCTTTTGTCACCTACTTGAGATTGTTGCAAATTTTCCCTATTTTTAAAAATGCTGTCTTGTGGACATTTATTTATCTGAGTCTTTGAATGCAATTAGTATAATATTTCTCTCAAATTCTGTTTCCCCAAGAGTTCTTTTTTCCCAAATTGTTAGAGGCTGTATTTGTTTATGAGGGTTTTTATTTAACTTTAAAACCTCATGCATATTAATCAAAACACCTCATCACATACAATTTTAAAATATATGATAAAAGTTAGTTTTTAAACAAAATATAAAAGAACAAGCTGTCTAAGAACCGAAATGAAGGAAACTGGGTATTTTATATTTGGCAACTTGAAAGTAAGATACACTATTTTGAAGAATGACTAGAGATATTTAAATGTTAATTAGGACACTATTTTTTCCATTCCTTTTTTAAAATTATTTAATTTCATACCACCTGAATTTCAGAATCATCTCAGGAACAGGTTTGAGGCCTTGAACACTAATGAGCGAAGACCAGATGAGTTGTGGGAGG